>NC_090399.1:5688894-5978039 GCF_036365525.1 Heterodontus francisci | reverse complement strand
TTCATCACACTGTCCACACACACACTCCTATTTATTATCACACTGTCCACACACACACACTCCTATTTATCATCACACTGTCCACACACACACTCCTATTTATTATCACACTGTCCACACACACACTCCTATTTATTATCACACTGTCCACACACACACTCCTATTTATCATCACACTGTCCACACACACACTCCTATTTATCTATCACACTGTCCACACACACACTCCTATTTATCATCACACTGTCCACACACACACTCCTATTTATTATCACACTGTCCACACACACACTCCTATTTATCATCACACTGGTCCACACACACACCTCCTATTTATCATCACACTGTCCACACACACACTCCTATTTATTATCACACTGTCCACACACACACTCCTATTTATCATCACACTGTCCACACAAACACACTCCTATTTATTATCACACTGTCCACACACACACTCCTATTTATTATCACACTGTCCACACACACACTCCTATTTATCATCACACTGTCCACACACACACTCCTATTTATCATCACACTGTCCACACACACACACTCCTATTTATTATCACACTGTCCACACACACACTCCTATTTATCATCACACTGTCCACACACACACTCCTATTTATCATCACACTGTCCACACACACACACTCCTATTTATTATCACACTGTCCACACACACACTCCTATTTATCATCACACTGTCCACACACACACTCCTATTTATCATCACACTGTCCACACACACACACTCCTATTTATCATCACACTGTCCACACACACACTCCTATTAATCATCACACTGTCCACACACACACACTCCTATTTATTATCACACTGTCCACACACACACTCCTATTTATCATCACACTGTCCACACACACACTCCTATTTATCATCACACTGTCCACACACACACACTCCTATTTATTATCACACTGTCCACACACACACTCCTATTTATCATCACACTGTCCACACACACACTCCTATTTATCATCACACTGTCCACACACACACACTCCTATTTATTATCACACTGTCCACACACACACTCCTATTAATCATCACACTGTCCACACACACACTCCTATTTATTATCACACTGTCCACACACACACACTCCTATTTATTATCACACTGTCCACACACAACACTCCTATTTATCATCACACTGTCCACACACACACTCCTATTAATCATCACACTGTCCACACACACACACTCCTATTTATTATCACACTGTCCACACACACACTCCTATTTATTATCACACTGTCCACACACACACTCCTATTAATCATCACACTGTCCACACACACACTCCTATTTATTATCACACTGTCCACACACACACACTCCTATTTATCATCACACTGTCCCACACACACACTCCTATTAATCATCACACTGTCCACACACACACTCCTATTTATTATCACACTGTCCACACACACACACTCCTATTTATCATCACACTGTCCACACACACACTCCTATTTATTATCACACTGTCCACACACACACACTCCTATTAATCATCACACTGTCCACACACACACTCAACTCTATTTATTATCACACTGTCACACACACACACTCCTATTTATCATCACACTGTCCACACACACACACTCCTATTTATTATCACACTGTCCACACACACACTCCTATTAATCATCACACTGTCCACACACACACACTCCTATTTATTATCACACTGTCACACACACACACTCCTATTTATCATCACACTGTCCACACACACACTCCTATTTATCATCACACTGTCCACACACACACACTCCTATTTATCATCACACTGTCCACACACACACTCCTATTTATTATCACACTGTCCACACACACACACTCCTATTTATCATCACACTGTCCACACACACACACTCCTATTTATTATCACACTGTCCACACACACACTCCTATTTATCATCACACTGTCCACACAACACTCTAACGTCACTCACACACTCCTATTTATCATCACACTGTCCACACACACACACTCCTATTAATCATCACACTGTCCACACACACACACTCCTATTTATCATCACACTGTCCACACACACACTCCTATTTATCATCACACTGTCCACACACACACTCCTATTTATTATCACACTGTCCACACACACACACTCCTATTTATCATCACACTGTCCACACACACACTCCTATTAATCATCACACTGTCCACACACACACTCCTATTTATCATCACACTGTCCACACACACACTCCTATTTATCATCACACTGTCCACACACACACACTCCTATTTATCATCACACTGTCCACACACACACTCCTATTTATCATCACACTGTCCACACACACACTCCTATTTATTATCACACTGTCCACACACACACACTCCTATTTATCATCACACTGTCCACACACACACACTCCTATTTATTATCACACTGTCCACACACACACACTCCTATTTATCATCACACTGTCCACACACACACACTCCTATTAATCATCACACTGTCCACACACACACACTCCTATTTATTATCACACTGTCCACACACACACTCCTATTTATTATCACACTGTCCACACACACACTCCTATTAATCATCACACTGTCCACACACACACACTCCTATTTATTATCACACTGTCCACACACACACACTCCTATTTATCATCACACTGTCCACACACACACTCCTATTAATCATCACACTGTCCACACACACACACTCCTATTTATTAATCACACTGTCCACACACACACACTCCTATTTATCATCACACTGGCCACACACACACTCCTATTTATTATCACTCTGCCCACACACACACACTCCTATTAGTCATCACACTGTCCACACACACACTCCTATTTATTATCACACTGTCCACACACACACACTCCTATTTATCATCACACTGTCCACACACACACACTCCTATTTATTATCACACTGTCCACACACACACTCCTATTAATCATCACACTGTCCACACACACACACTCCTATTTATTATCACACTGTCACACACACACACTCCTATTTATCATCACACTGTCCACACACACACACTCCTATTAATCATCACACTGTCCACACACACACACTCCTATTTATCATCACACTGTCCACACACACACTCCTATTTATTATCACACTGTCCACACACACACACTCCTATTTATCATCACACTGTCCACACACACACACTCCTATTTATTATCACACTGTCCACACACACACACTCCTATTTATCATCACACTGTCCACACACACACTCCTATTTATTATCACACTGTCACACACACACACTCCTATTTATCATCACACTGTCCACACACACACACTCCTATTAATCATCACACTGTCCACACACACACACTCCTATTTATCATCACACTGTCCACACACACACTCCTATTTATCATCACACTGTCCACACACACACTCCTATTTATTATCACACTGTCCACACACACACACTCCTATTTATTATCACACTGTCCACACACACACACTCCTATTTATCATCACACTGTCCACACACACACTCCTATTAATCATCACACTGTCCACACACACACACTCCTATTTATTATCACACTGTCCACACACACACTCCTATTTATTATCACACTGTCCACACACACACTCCTATTAATCATCACACTGTCCACACACACACTCCTATTTATTATCACACTGTCCACACACACACACTCCTATTTATCATCACACTGTCCACACACACACTCCTATTAATCATCACACTGTCCACACACACACTCCTATTTATTATCACACTGTCCACACACACACACTCCTATTTATCATCACACTGGCCACACACTCACTCCTATTTATTATCACTCTGCTCACACACACACACTCCTATTAGTCATCACACTGTCCACACACACACTCCTATTTATTATCACACTGTCCACACACACACACTCCTATTTATCATCACACTGTCCACACACACACTCCTATTAATCATCACACTGTCCACACACACACACTCCTATTTATTATCACACTGTCCACACACACACACTCCTATTTATCATCTCACTGTCCACACACACACTCCTATTTATTATCACTCTGTCCACACACACACTCCTATTTATTATCACACTGTCCACACACACACTCCTATTTATCATCACACTGTCCACACACACACTCCTATTTATCATCACACTGTCCACACACACACACTCCTATTTATTATCACACTGTCCACACACACACTCCTATTTATCATCACACTGACCACACACACACTCCTATTATTAGCACTCTGTCCACACACACACTCCTATTTATTATCACACTGTCCACACACACACTCCTATTTATCATCACACTGTCCACACACACACACTCCTATTTATTATCACACTGTCCACACACACACACTCCTATTTATCATCACACTGTCCACACACACACACTCCTATTAATCATCACACTGTCCACACACACACACTCCTATTTATTATCACACTGTCCACACACACACTCCTATTTATCATCACACTGTCCACACACACACACTCCTATTTATCATCACACTGTCCACACACACACTCCTATTTATCATCACACTGTCCACACACACACTCCTATTTATTATCACACTGTCCACACACACACTCCTATTAATCATCACACTGTCCACACACACACACTCCTATTTATTATCACACTGTCCATACACACACACTCCTATTTATCATCACACTGTCCACACACACACACTCCTATTAATCATCACACTGTCCACACACACACTCCTATTTATTATCACACTGTCCACACACACACTCCTATTTATCATCACACTGTCCACACACACACACTCCTATTTATCATCACACTGTCCACACAACACACTCCTATTTATTATCACACTGTCCACACACACACTCCTATTAATCATCACACTGTCCACACACATACACTCCTATTTATCATCACACTGTCCACACACACACTCCTATTTATTATCACACTGTCCACACACACACTCCTATTAATCATCACACTGTCCACACACACACACTCCTATTTATTATCACACTGTCCACACACACACTCCTATTAATCATCACACTGTCCACACACACACACTCCTATTTATTATCACACTGTCACACACACACACTCCTATTTATCATCACACTGTCCACACACACACACTCCTATTAATCATCACACTGTCCACACACACACACTCCTATTTATCATCACACTGTCCACACACACACTCCTATTTATCATCACACTGTCCACACACACACTCCTATTTATTATCACACTGTCCACACACACACACTCCTATTTATTATCACACTGTCCACACACACACACTCCTATTTATCATCACACTGTCCACACACACACTCCTATTAATCATCACACTGTCCACACACACACACTCCTATTTATTATCACACTGTCCACACACACACTCCTATTTATTATCACACTGTCCACACACACACTCCTATTATCATCACACTGTCCACACACACACTCCTATTTATTATCACACTGTCCACACACACACACTCCTATTTATCATCACACTGTCCACACACACACTCCTATTAATCATCACACTGTCCACACACACACTCCTATTTATTATCACACTGTCCACACACACACACTCCTATTTATCATCACACTGGCCACACACACACTCCTATTTATTATCACTCTGCCCACACACACACACTCCTATTAGTCATCACACTGTCCACACACACACTCCTATTTATTATCACACTGTCCACACACACACACTCCTATTTATCATCACACTGTCCACACACACACACTCCTATTTATTATCACACTGTCCACACACACACTCCTATTAATCATCACACTGTCCACACACACACACTCCTATTTATTATCACACTGTCACACACACACACTCCTATTTATCATCACACTGTCCACACACACACACTCCTATTAATCATCACACTGTCCACACACACACACTCCTATTTATCATCACACTGTCCACACACACACTCCTACTTATTATCACACTGTCCACACACACACACTCCTATTTATCATCACACTGTCCACACACACACACTCCTATTTATTATCACACTGTCCACACACACACTCCTATTAATCATCACACTGTCCACACACACACACTCCTATTTATTATCACACTGTCACACACACACACTCCTATTTATCATCACACTGTCCACACACACACACTCCTATTAATCATCACACTGTCCACACACACACACTCCTATTTATCATCACACTGTCCACACACACACTCCTATTTATCATCACACTGTCCACACACACACTCCTATTTATTATCACACTGTCACACACACACACTCCTATTTATCATCACACTGTCCACACACACACACTCCTATTAATCATCACACTGTCCACACACACACACTCCTATTTATCATCACACTGTCCACACACACACTCCTATTTATCATCACACTGTCCACACACACACTCCTATTTATTATCACACTGTCCACACACACACACTCCTATTTATTATCACACTGTCCACACACACACACTCCTATTTATCATCACACTGTCCACACACACACTCCTATTAATCATCACACTGTCCACACACACACACTCCTATTTATTATCACACTGTCCACACACACACTCCTATTTATTATCACACTGTCCACACACACACTCCTATTAATCATCACACTGTCCACACACACACTCCTATTTATTATCACACTGTCCACACACACACACTCCTATTTATCATCACACTGTCCACACACACACTCCTATTAATCATCACACTGTCCACACACACACTCCTATTTATTATCACACTGTCCACACACACACACTCCTATTTATCATCACACTGGCCACACACACTCCTATTTATTATCACTCTGCCCACACACACACACTCCTATTAGTCATCACACTGTCCACACACACACTCCTATTTATTATCACACTGTCCACACACACACACTCCTATTTATCATCACACTGTCCACACACACACACTCCTATTTATTATCACACTGTCCACACACACACTCCTATTAATCATCACACTGTCCACACACACACACTCCTATTTATTATCACACTGTCACACACACACACTCCTATTTATCATCACACTGTCCACACACACACACTCCTATTAATCATCACACTGTCCACACACACACACTCCTATTTATTATCACACTGTCCACACACACACTCCTATTTATTATCACACTGTCCACACACACACACTCCTATTTATCATCACACTGTCCACACACACACACTCCTATTTATTATCACACTGTCCACACACACACTCCTATTAATCATCACACTGTCCACACACACACACTCCTATTTATTATCACACTGTCACACACACACACTCCTATTTATCATCACACTGTCCACACACACACACTCCTATTAATCATCACACTGTCCACACACACACACTCCTATTTATCATCACACTGTCCACACACACACTCCTATTTATCATCACACTGTCCACACACACACTCCTATTTATTATCACACTGTCCACACACACACACTCCTATTTATTATCACACTGTCCACACACACACACTCCTATTTATCATCACACTGTCCACACACACACTCCTATTAATCATCACACTGTCCACACACACACACTCCTATTTATTATCACACTGTCCACACACACACTCCTATTTATTATCACACTGTCCACACACACACTCCTATTAATCATCACACTGTCCACACACACACTCCTATTTATTATCACACTGTCCACACACACACACTCCTATTTATCATCACACTGTCCACACACACACTCCTATTAATCATCACACTGTCCACACACACACTCCTATTTATTATCACACTGTCCACACACACACACTCCTATTTATCATCACACTGGCCACACACTCACTCCTATTTATTATCACTCTGCCCACACACACACACTCCTATTAGTCATCACACTGTCCACACACACACTCCTATTTATTATCACACTGTCCACACACACACACTCCTATTTATCATCACACTGTCCACACACACACTCCTATTAATCATCACACTGTCCACACACACACTCCTATTTATTATCACACTGTCCACACACACACACTCCTATTTATCATCACACTGTCCACACACACACTCCTATTTATTATCACTCTGTCCACACACACACTCCTATTTATTATCACACTGTCCACACACACACTCCTATTTATCATCACACTGTCCACACACACACTCCTATTTATCATCACACTGTCCACACACACACTCCTATTTATTATCACACTGTCCACACACACACTCCTATTTATCATCACACTGACCACACACACACTCCTATTTATTAGCACTCTGTCCAAACACACACTCCTATTTATTATCACACTGTCCACACACACACTCCTATTTATCATCACACTGTCCACACACACACTCCTATTTATTATCACACTGTCCACACACACACACTCCTATTTATCATCACACTGTCCACACACACACTCCTATTTATTATCACTCTGTCCACACACACACTCCTATTTATTATCACACTGTCCACACACACACTCCTATTTATCATCACACTGTCCACACACACACTCCTATTTCTCATCACACTGTCCACACACACACTCCTATTTATCATCACACTGTCCACACACACACTCCTATTTATTATCACTCTGTCCACACACACACTCCTATTTATCATCACACTGTCCACACACACACCCCTATTTATCATCACACTGTCCACACACACTCCGATTTATTATCACACTGTCCACACACACACTCCTATTTATCATCACACTGTCCACACATACACACTCCTATTTATTATCACACTGTCCACACACACACTCCTATTTATTATCACACTGTCCACACACACACTCCTATTTATCATCACACTGTCCACACACACACTCCTATTTATCATCACACTGTCCACGCACACACACTCCTATTTATTATCACACTGTCCACACACACACTCCTATTTATCATCACACTGTCCACACACACACTCCTATTTATCATCACACTGTCCACACACACACACTCCTATTTATTATCACACTGTCCACACACACACTCCTATTTATCATCACACTGTCCACACACACACTCCTATTTATCATCACACTGTCCACACACACACACTCCTATTTATTATCACACTGTCCACACACACACTCCTATTAATCATCACACTGTCCACACACACACACTCCTATTTATTATCACACTGTCCACACACACACTCCTATTTATCATCACACTGTCCACACACACACTCCTATTTATCATCACACTGTCCACACACACACACTCCTATTTATTATCACACTGTCCACACACACACTCCTATTTATCATCACACTGTCCACACACACACTCCTATTTATCATCACACTGTCCACACACACACACTCCTATTTATTATCACACTGTCCACACACACACTACTATTAATCATCACACTGTCCACACACACACTCCTATTTATTATCACACTGTCCACACACACACACTCCTATTTATTATCACACTGTCCACACACACACACTCCTATTTATCATCACACTGTCCACACACACACTCCTATTAATCATCACACTGTCCACACACACACACTCCTATTTATTATCACACTGTCCACACACACACTCCTATTTATTATCACACTGTCCACACACACACTCCTATTAATCATCACACTGTCCACACACACACTCCTATTTATTATCACACTGTCCACACACACACACTCCTATTTATCATCACACTGTCCACACACACACTCCTATTAATCATCACACTGTCCACACACACACTCCTATTTATTATCACACTGTCCACACACACACACTCCTATTTATCATCACACTGGCCACACACACACTCCTATTTATTATCACTCTGCCACACACACACACTCCTATTAGTCATCACACTGTCCACACACACACTCCTATTTATTATCACACTGTCCACACACACACACTCCTATTTATCATCACACTGTCCACACACACACACTCCTATTTATTATCACACTGTCCACACACACACTCCTATTAATCATCACACTGTCCACACACACACACTCCTATTTATTATCACACTGTCACACACACACACTCCTATTTATCATCACACTGTCCACACACACACACTCCTATTAATCATCACACTGTCCACACACACACACTCCTATTTATCATCACACTGTCCACACACACACTCCTATTTATTATCACACTGTCCACACACACACACTCCTATTTATCATCACACTGTCCACACACACACACTCCTATTTATTATCACACTGTCCACACACACACTCCTATTAATCATCACACTGTCCACACACACACACTCCTATTTATTATCACACTGTCACACACACACACTCCTATTTATCATCACACTGTCCACACACACACACTCCTATTAATCATCACACTGTCCACACACACACACTCCTATTTATCATCACACTGTCCACACACACACTCCTATTTATCATCACACTGTCCACACACACACTCCTATTTATTATCACACTGTCACACACACACACTCCTATTTATCATCACACTGTCCACACACACACACTCCTATTAATCATCACACTGTCCACACACACACACTCCTATTTATCATCACACTGTCCACACACACACTCCTATTTATCATCACACTGTCCACACACACACACTCCTATTTATCATCACACTGTCCACACACACACTCCTATTTATCATCACACTGTCCACACACACACTCCTATTTATTATCACACTGTCCACACACACACACTCCTATTTATCATCACACTGTCCACACACACACACTCCTATTTATTATCACACTGTCCACACACACACACTCCTATTTATCATCACACTGTCCACACACACACTCCTATTAATCATCACACTGTCCACACACACACACTCCTATTTATTATCACACTGTCCACACACACTCTCCTATTTATTATCACACTGTCCACACACACACTCCTATTAATCATCACACTGTCCACACACACACTCCTATTTATTATCACACTGTCCACACACACACACTCCTATTTATCATCACACTGTCCACACACACACTCCTATTAATCATCACACTGTCCACACACACACTCCTATTTATTATCACACTGTCCACACACACACACTCCTATTTATCATCACACTGGCCACACACACACTCCTATTTATTATCACTCTGCCCACACACACACACTCCTATTAGTCATCACACTGTCCACACACACACTCCTATTTATTATCACACTGTCCACACACACACACTCCTATTTATCATCACACTGTCCACACACACACACTCCTATTTATTATCACACTGTCCACACACACACTCCTATTAATCATCACACTGTCCACACACACACACTCCTATTTATTATCACACTGTCACACACACACACTCCTATTTATCATCACACTGTCCACACACACACACTCCTATTAATCATCACACTGTCCACACACACACACTCCTATTTATCATCACACTGTCCACACACACACTCCTATTTATTATCACACTGTCCACACACACACACTCCTATTTATCATCACACTGTCCACACACACACACTCCTATTTATTATCACACTGTCCACACACACACACTCCTATTTATCATCACACTGTCCACACACACACTCCTATTTATTATCACACTGTCACACACACACACTCCTATTTATCATCACACTGTCCACACACACACACTCCTATTAATCATCACATTGTCCACACACACACACTCCTATTTATCATCACACTGTCCACACACACACTCCTATTTATCATCACACTGTCCACACACACACTCCTATTTATTATCACACTGTCCACACACACACACTCCTATTTATTATCACACTGTCCACACACACACACTCCTATTTATCATCACACTGTCCACACACACACTCCTATTAATCATCACACTGTCCACACACACACACTCCTATTTATTATCACACTGTCCACACACACACTCCTATTTATTATCACACTGTCCACACACACACTCCTATTAATCATCACACTGTCCACACACACACTCCTATTTATTATCACACTGTCCACACACACACACTCCTATTTATCATCACACTGTCCACACACACACTCCTATTAATCATCACACTGTCCACACACACACTCCTATTTATTATCACACTGTCCACACACACACACTCCTATTTATCATCACACTGGCCACACACTCACTCCTATTTATTATCACTCTGCCCACACACACACACTCCTATTAGTCATCACACTGTCCACACACACACTCCTATTTATTATCACACTGTCCACACACACACACTCCTATTTATCATCACACTGTCCACACACACACTCCTATTAATCATCACACTGTCCACACACACACTCCTATTTATTATCACACTGTCCACACACACACACTCCTATTTATCATCTCACTGTCCACACACACACTCCTATTTATTATCACTCTGTCCACACACACACTCCTATTTATTATCACACTGTCCACACACACACTCCTATTTATCATCACACTGTCCACACACACACTCCTATTTATCATCACACTGTCCACACACACACTCCTATTTATTATCACACTGTCCACACACACACTCCTATTTATCATCACACTGACCACACACACACTCCTATTTATTAGCACTCTGTCCACACACACACTCCTATTTATTATCACACTGTCCACACACACACTCCTATTTATCATCACACTGTCCACACACACACTCCTATTTATTATCACACTGTCCACACACACACACTCCTATTTATCATCACACTGTCCACACACACACTCCTATTTATTATCACTCTGTCCACACACACACTCCTATTTATTATCACACTGTCCACACACACACTCCTATTTATCATCACACTGTCCACACACACACTCCTATTTCTCATCACACTGTCCACACACACACTCCTATTTATCATCACACTGTCCACACACACACTCCTATTTATTATCACTCTGTCCACACACACACTCCTATTTATCATCACGCTGTCCACACACACACCCCTATTTATCATCACACTGTCCACACACACTCCGATTTATTATCACACTGTCCACACACACACTCCTATTTATCATCACACTGTCCACACATACACACTCCTATTTATTATCACACTGTCCACACACACACTCCTATTTATTATCACACTGTCCACACACACACTCCTATTTATCATCACACTGTCCACACACACACTCCTATTTATCATCACACTGTCCACGCACACACACTCCTATTTATTATCACACTGTCCACACACACACTCCTATTTATCATCACACTGTCCACACACACACTCCTATTTATCATCACACTGTCCACACACACACACTCCTATTTATTATCACACTGTCCACACACACACTCCTATTTATCATCACACTGTCCACACACACACTCCTATTTATCATCACACTGTCCACACACACACACTCCTATTTATTATCACACTGTCCACACACACACTCCTATTAATCATCACACTGTCCACACACACACACTCCTATTTATTATCACACTGTCCACACACACACACTCCTATTTATCATCACAGTGTCCACACACACACACTCCTATTTATTATCACACTGTCCACACACACACACTCCTATTTATCATCACACTGTCCACACACACACTCCTATTTATCATCACACTGTCCACACACACACACTCCTATTTATTATCACACTGTCCACACACACACTCCTATTTATCATCACACTGTCCACACACACACTCCTATTTATCATCAAACTGTCCACACACACACACTCCTATTTGTTATCACTCTGTCCACACACACACTCCTATTTATCATCACACTGTCCACACACACACACTCCTATTTATCATCACACTGTCCACACACACACACTCCTATTTATTATCACTCTGTCCACACACACACTCCTATTTATCATCACACTGTCCACACACACACACTCCTATTTATCATCACACTGTCCACACACACACTCCTATTTATCATCACACTGTCCACACACACACTCCTATTTATTATCACTCTGTCCACACACACACTCCTATTTATCATCACACTGTCCACACACACACACTCCTATTTATCATCACACTGTCCACACACACACTCCTATTTATCATCACACTGTCCACACACACACACTCCTATTTATCATCACACTGTCCACACACACACACTCCTATTTATCATCACTCTGTCCACACACACACACTCCTACTTATCATCACACTGTCCACACACACACACTCCTATTTATCATCACTCTGTCCACACACACACACTCCTATTTATCATCACACTGTCCTCACAAACACTCCTATTTATCATCACACTGTCCACACACACACACTCCTATTTATTATCACACTGTCCACACACACACACTCCTATTTATCATCACACTGTCCACACACACACTCCTATTAATCATCACACTGTCCACACACACACACTCCTATTTATCATCACTCTGTCCACACACACACACTCCTATTTATCATCACACTGTCCACACACACACTCCTATTTATTATCACACTGTCCACACACACACTCCTATTAATCATCACACTGTCCACACACACACTCCTATTTATTATCACACTGTCCACACACACACACTCCTATTTATCATCACACTGTCCACACACACACTCCTATTAATCATCACACTGTCCACACACACACTCCTATTTATTATCACACTGTCCACACACACACACTCCTATTTATCATCACACTGGCCACACACACACTCCTATTTATTATCACTCTGCCCACACACACACACTCCTATTAGTCATCACACTGTCCACACACACACTCCTATTTATTATCACACTGTCCACACACACACACTCCTATTTATCATCACACTGTCCACACACACACTCCTATTAATCATCACACTGTCCACACACACACACTCCTATTTATTATCACACTGTCCACACACACACACTCCTATTTATCATCACACTGTCCACACACACACTCCTATTTATTATCACTCTGTCCACACACACACTCCTATTTATTATCACACTGTCCACACACACACTCCTATTTATCATCACACTGTCCACACACACACACCTATTTATCATCACACTGTCCACACACACACTCCTATTTATTATCACACTGACCACACACACACTCCTATTTATCATCACACTGTCCACACACACACACCTATTTATCATCACACTGTCCACACACACACTCCTATTAGTCATCACACTGTCCACACACACACTCCTATTTATTATCACACTGTCCACACACACACTCCTATTTATCATCACACTGTCCACACACACACTCCTATTTATTATCACACTGTCCACACACACACTCCTATTTATCATCACACTGTCCACACACACACTCCTATTTATTATCACTCTGTCCACACACACACTCCTATTTATTATCACACTGTCCACACACACACTCCTATTTATCATCACACTGTCCACACACACACTCCTATTTCTCATCACACTGTCCACACACACACTCCTATTTATCATCACACTGTCCACACACACACTCCTATTTATTATCACTCTGTCCACACACACACTCCTATTTATTATCACACTGTCCACACACACACTCCTATTTATCATCACACTGTCCACACACACTCCGATTTATTATCACACTGTCCACACACACACTCCTATTTATCATCACACTGTCCACACACACACACTCCTATTTATTATCACACTGTCCACACACACACTCCTATTTATTATCACACTGTCCACACACACACTCCTATTTATCATCACACTGTCCACACACACACTCCTATTTATCATCACACTGTCCACGCACACACACTCCTATTTATTATCACACTGTCCACACACACACTCCTATTTATCATCACACTGTCCACACACACACTCCTATTTATCATCACACTGTCCACACACACACACTCCTATTTATTATCACACTGTCCACACACACACTCCTATTTATCATCACACTGTCCACACACACACTCCTATTTATCATCACACTGTCCACACACACACACTCCTATTTATTATCACACTGTCCACACACACACTCCTATTAATCATCACACTGTCCACACACACACACTCCTATTTATTATCACACTGTCCACACACACACACTCCTATTTATCATCACACTGTCCACACACACACACTCCTATTTATTATCACACTGTCCACACACACACACTCCTATTTATCATCACACTGTCCACACACACACTCCTATTTATCATCACACTGTCCACACACACACACTCCTATTTATTATCACACTGTCCACACACACACTCCTATTTATCATCACACTGTCCACACACACACTCCTATTTATCATCAAACTGTCCACACACACACACTCCTATTTATTATCACTCTGTCCACACACACACTCCTATTTATCATCACACTGTCCACACACACACACTCCTATTTATCATCACACTGTCCACACACACACACTCCTATTTATTATCACTCTGTCCACACACACACTCCTATTTACAATCACACTGTCCACACACACACACTCCTATTTATCATCACACTGTCCACACACACACTCCTATTTATCATCACACTGTCCACACACACACTCCTATTTATTATCACTCTGTCCACACACACACTCCTATTTATCATCACACTGTCACACACACACACTCCTATTTATCATCACACTGTCCACACACACACTCCTATTTATCATCACACTGTCCACACACACACACTCCTATTTATCATCACACTGTCCACACACACACACTCCTATTTATCATCACTCTGTCCACACACACACACTCCTATTTATCATCACACTGTCCACACACACACTCCTATTTATCATCACACTGTCCACACACACACACTCCTATTTATTATCACACTGTCCACACACACACACTCCTATTTATCATCACACTGTCCACACACACACTCCTATTAATCATCACACTGTCCACACACACACACTCCTATTTATCATCACTCTGTCCACACACACACACTCCTATTTATCATCACACTGTCCACACACACACTCCTATTTATTATCACACTGTCCACACACACACTCCTATTTATTATCACACTGTCCACACACACACTCCTATTTATCATCACACTGTCCACACACACACTCCTATTTATCATCACACTGTCCACACACACACTCCTATTTATTATCACACTGTCCACACACACACTCCTATTTATCATCACACTGACCACACACACACTCCTATTTATTAGCACTCTGTCCACACACACACTCCTATTTATTATCACACTGTCCACACACACACTCCTATTTATCATCACACTGTCCACACACACACTCCTATTTATCATCACACTGTCCACACACACACTCCTATTTATCATCACACTGTCCACACACACACACTCCTATTTATTATCACACTGTCCACACACACACTCCTATTTATCATCACACTGTCCACACACACACTCCTATTAATCATCACACTGTCCACACACACACACTCCTATTTATTATCACACTGTCCACACACACACTCCTATTAATCATCACACTGTCCACACACACACACTCCTATTTATTATCACACTGTCCACACACACACACTCCTATTTATCATCACACTGTCCACACACACACACTCCTATTTATTATCACACTGTCCACACACAGACACTCCTATTTATCATCACACTGTCCACACACACACTCCTATTTATCATCACACTGTCCACACACACACACTCCTATTTATTATCACACTGTCCACACACACACTCCTATTTATCATCACACTGTCCACACACACACTCCTATTTATCATCAAACTGTCCACACACACACACTCCTATTTATTATCACTCTGTCCACACACACACTCCTATTTATCATCACACTGTCCACACACACACACTCCTATTTATCATCACACTGTCCACACACACACACTCCTATTTATTATCACTCTGTCCACACACACACTCCTATTTATCATCACACTGTCCACACACACACACTCCTATTTATCATCACACTGTCCACACACACACTCCTATTTATCATCACACTGTCCACACACACACTCCTATTTATTATCACTCTGTCCACACACACACTCCTATTTATCATCACACTGTCCACACACACACACTCCTATTTATCATCACACTGTCCACACACACACTCCTATTTATCATCACACTGTCCACACACACACACTCCTATTTATCATCACACTGTCCACACACACACACTCCTATTTATCATCACTGTGTCCACACACACACACTCCTATTTATCATCACACTGTCCACACAAACACTCCTATTTATCATCACACTGTCCACACACACACACTCCTATTTATTATCACACTGTCCACACACACACACTCCTATTTATCATCACACTGTCCACACACACACTCCTATTAATCATCACACTGTCCACACACACACACTCCTATTTATCATCACTCTGTCCACACACACACACTCCTATTTATCATCACACTGTCCACACACACACTCCTATTTATTATCACACTGTCCACACACACACTCCTATTAATCATCACACTGTCCACACACACACTCCTATTTATTATCACACTGTCCACACACACACACTCCTATTTATCATCACACTGTCCACACACACACTCCTATTAATCATCACACTGTCGACACACACACTCCTATTTATTATCACACTGTCCACACACACACACTCCTATTTATCATCACACTGGCCACACACACACTCCTATTTATTATCACTCTGCCCACACACACACACTCCTATTAGTCATCACACTGTCCACACACACACTCCTATTTATTATCACACTGTCCACACACACACACTCCTATTTATCATCACACTGTCCACACACACACTCCTATTAATCATCACACTGTCCACACACACACACTCCTATTTATTATCACACTGTCCACACACACACACTCCTATTTATCATCACAATGTCCACACACACACTCCTATTTATTATCACTCTGTCCACACACACACTCCTATTTATCATCACACTGTCCACACACACACTCCTATTTATTATCACACTGTCCACACACACACTCCTATTTATCATCACACTGACCACACACACACTCCTATTTATTAGCACTCTGTCCACACACACACTCCTATTTATTATCACACTGTCCACACACACACTCCTATTTATCATCACACTGTCCACACACACACTCCTATTTATTATCACACTGTCCACACACACACACTCCTATTTATCATCACACTGTCCACACACACACTCCTATTTATTATCACTCTGTCCACACACACACTCCTATTTATTATCACACTGTCCACACACACACTCCTATTTATCATCACACTGTCCACACACACACTCCTATTTCTCATCACACTGTCCACACACACACTCCTATTTATCATCACACTGTCCACACACACACTCCTATTTATTATCACTCTGTCCACACACACACTCCTATTTATTATCACACTGTCCACACACACACTCCTATTTATCATCACACTGTCCACACACACACTCCTATTTATCATCACACTGTCCACACACACTCCGATTTATTATCACACTGTCCACACACACACTCCTATTTATCATCACACTGTCCACACACACACACTCCTATTTATTATCACACTGTCCACACACACACTCCTATTTATTATCACACTGTCCACACACACACTCCTATTTATCATCACACTGTCCACACACACACTCCTATTTGTCATCACACTGTCCACGCACACACACTCCTAATTATTATCACACTGTCCACACACACACTCCTATTTATCATCACACTGTCCACACACACACTCCTATTTATCATCACACTGTCCACACACACACACTCCTATTTATTATCACACTGTCCACACACACACTCCTATTTATCATCACACTGTCCACACACACACTCCTATTTATCATCACACTGTCCACACACACACACTCCTATTTATTATCACACTGTCCACACACACACTCCTATTAATCATCACACTGTCCACACACACACACTCCTATTTATTATCACACTGTCCACACACACACACTCCTATTTATCATCACACTGTCCACACACACACACTCCTATTTATTATGACACTGTCCACACACACACACTCCTATTTATCATCACACTGTCCACACACACACTCCTATTTATCATCACACTGTCCACACACCCACACTCCTATTTATTATCACACTGTCCACACACACACTCCTATTTATCATCACACTGTCCACACACACACTCCTATTTATCATCAAACTGTCCACACACACGCACTCCTATTTATTATCACTCTGTCCACACACACACTCCTATTTATCATCACACTGTCCACACACACACACTCCTATTTATCATCACACTGTCCACACACACACACTCCTATTTATTATCACTCTGTCCACACACACACTCCTATTTACAATCACACTGTCCACACACACACACTCCTATTTATCATCACACTGTCCACACACACACTCCTATTTATTATCACTCTGTCCACACACACACTCCTATTTATCATCACACTGTCCACACACACACACTCCTATTTATCATCACACTGTCCACACACACACTCCTATTTATCATCACACTGTCCACACACACACACTCCTATTTATCATCACACTGTCCACACACACACACTCCTATTTATCATCACTCTGTCCACACACACACACTCCTATTTATCATCACACTGTCCACACACACACTCCTATTTATCATCACACTGTCCACACACACACACTCCTATTTATTATCACACTGTCCACACACACACACTCCTATTTATCATCACACTGTCCACACACACACTCCTATTAATCATCACACTGTCCACACACACACACTCCTATTTATCATCACTCTGTCCACACACACACACTCCTATTTATCATCACACTGTCCACACACACACTCCTATTTATTATCACTCTGTCCACACACACACTCCTATTTATTATCACACTGTCCACACACACACTCCTATTTATCATCACACTGTCCACACACACACTCCTATTTATCATCACACTGTCCACACACACACTCCTATTTATTATCACACTGTCCACACACACACTCCTATTTATCATCACACTGACCACACACACACTCCTATTTATTAGCACTCTGTCCACACACACACTCCTATTTATTATCACACTGTCCACACACACACTCCTATTTATCATCACACTGTCCACACACACACTCCTATTTATTATCACACTGTCCACACACACACACTCCTATTTATCATCACACTGTCCACACACACACTCCTATTTATTATCACTCTGTCCACACACACACTCCTATTTATTATCACACTGTCCACACACACACTCCTATTTATCATCACACTGTCCACACACACACTCCTATTTCTCATCACACTGTCCACACACACACTCCTATTTATCATCACACTGTCCACACACACACTCCTATTTATTATCACTCTGTCCACACACACACTCCTATTTATTATCACACTGTCCACACACACACTCCTATTTATCATCACACTGTCCACACACACACTCCTATTTCTCATCACACTGTCCACACACACACTCCTATTTATCATCACACTGTCCACACACACACTCCTATTTATTATCACACTGTCCACACACACACTCCTATTTATCATCACACTGTCCACACACACACTCCTATTTATCATCACACTGTCCACACACACTCCGATTTATTATCACACTGTCCACACACACACTCCTATTTATCATCACACTGTCCACACACACACACTCCTATTTATTATCACTCTGTCAACACACACACTCCTATTAATCATCACACTGTCCACACACACACTCCTATTAATCATCACACTGTCCACACACACACACTCCTATTTATTATCACACTGTCCACACACACACACTCCTATTGATCTTCACACTGTCCACACATACACTCCTATTTATTATCACACTGTCCACACACACACATTATTATTTATTATCACACTGTCCACACACACACATTATTATTTATCATCACACTGTCCACACACACACTCCTATTAATCATCACACTGTCCACACACACACACTCCTATCTATCATCACTCTGTCCACACACACACACTCCTATTTATCATCACACTGTCCACACACACACTCCTATTTATCATCACACTGTCCACACACACACACTCCTATTTATTATCACACTGTCCACACACACACTCCTATTAATCATCACACTGTCCACACACACACACTCCTATTTATTATCACACTGTCCACACACACACTCCTATTTATCATCACACTGTCCACACACACACTCCTATTAATCATCACACTGTCCACACACACACACTCCTATTTATCATCACACTGTCCACACACACACTCCTATTTATTATCACACTATCCACACACACACTCCGATTAATCATCACACTGTCCACACACACACACTCCTATTTATCATCACACTGTCCACACACACACTCCTATTAATCATTACACTGTCCACACACACACACTCCTATTTATTATCACACTGTCCACACACACACTCCTATTAATCATCACACTGTCCACACACACACACTCCTATTTATTATCACACTGTCCACACACACACTCCTATTAATCATCACACTGTCCACACACACACACTCCTATTTATCATCACACTGTCCACACACACACTCCTATTAATCATCACACTGTCCACACACACACACTCCTATTTATCATCACACTGTCCAAACACACACTCCTATTAATCATCACACTGTCCACACACACACACTCCTATTTATTATCACACTGTCCACACACACACTCCTATTAATCATCACACTGTCCACACACACACACTCCTATTTATTATCACACTGTCCACACACACACTCCTATTAATCATCACACTGTCCACACACACACACTCCTATTTATTATCACACTGTCCACACACACACTCCTATTAGTCATCACACTGTCCACACACACACACTCCTATTTATCATCACACTGTCCACACACACACTCCCATTAATCATCACACTGTCCACACACACACACTCCTATTTATTATCACACTGTCCACACACACACTCCTATTAATCATCACACTGTCCACACACACACACTCCTATTTATCATCACACTGTCCAAACACACACTCCTATTAATCATCACACTGTCCACACACACACACTCCTATTTATTATCACACTGTCCACACACACACTCCTATTAATCATCACACTGTCCACACACACACACTCCTATTTATTATCACACTGTCCACACACACACTCCTATTAATCATCACACTGTCCACACACACACACTCCTATTTATTATCACACTGTCCACACACACACTCCTATTAGTCATCACACTGTCCACACACACACACTCCTATTTATCATCACACTGTCCACACACACACTCCCATTAATCATCACACTGTCCACACACACACACTCCTATTTATTATCACACTGTCCACACACACACTCCTATTAATCATCACACTGTCCACACACAGACACTCCTATTTATTATCACACTGTCCACACACACACACTCCTATTTATCATCACACTGTCCACACACACACACTCCTATTTATTATCACACTGTCCACACACACACACTCCTATTAATCATCACACTGTCCACACACACACACTCCTATTTATCATCACACTGTCCACACACACACACTCCTATTTATTATCACACTGTCCACACACTCACTCCTATTTATCATCACACTGTCCACACACACACACTCCTATTTATTATCACACTGTCCACACACACACTCCTATTTATCATCACACTGTCCACACACACACTCCTATTAATCATCACACTGTCCACACACACACACTCCTATTTATCATCACACTGTCCACACACACACTCCTATTTATCATCACACAGTCCACACACACACTCCTATTTATCATCACACTGTCCAGAAACACACTCCTATTTATCATCACACTGTCCACACACACACTCCTATTTATTATCACACTGTCCACACACACACTCCAATTTATTATCACACTGTCCACACACACACTCCTATTAATCATCACACTGTCCACACACACACACTCCTATTTATCATCACACTGTCCACACACAGACTCCTATTTATTATCACACTATCCACACACACACTCCGATTAATCATCACACTGTCCACACACACACACTCCTATTTATCATCACACTGTCCACACACACACTCCTATTAATCATTACACTGTCCACACACACACACTCCTATTTATTATCACACTGTCCACACACACACTCCTATTAATCATCACACTGTCCACACACACACACTCCTATTTATTATCACACTGTCCACACACACACTCCTATTAATCATCACACTGTCCACACACACACACTCCTATTTATCATCACACTGTCCACACACACACTCCTATTAATCATCACACTGTCCACACACACACACTCCTATTTATCATCACACTGTCCAAACACACACTCCTATTAATCATCACACTGTCCACACACACACACTCCTATTTATTATCACACTGTCCACACACACACTCCTATTAATCATCACACTGTCCACACACACACACTCCTATTTATTATCACACTGTCCACACACACACTCCTATTAATCATCACACTGTCCACACACACACACTCCTATTTATTATCACACTGTCCACACACACACTCCTATTAGTCATCACACTGTCCACACACACACACTCCTATTTATCATCACACTGTCCACACACACACTCCCATTAATCATCACACTGTCCACACACACACACTCCTATTTATTATCACACTGTCCACACACACACTCCTATTAATCATCACACTGTCCACACACACACACTCCTATTTATCATCACACTGTCCAAACACACACTCCTATTAATCATCACACTGTCCACACACACACACTCCTATTTATTATCACACTGTCCACACACACACTCCTATTAATCATCACACTGTCCACACACACACACTCCTATTTATTATCACACTGTCCACACACACACTCCTATTAATCATCACACTGTCCACACACACACACTCCTATTTATTATCACACTGTCCACACACACACTCCTATTAGTCATCACACTGTCCACACACACACACTCCTATTTATCATCACACTGTCCACACACACACTCCCATTAATCATCACACTGTCCACACACACACACTCCTATTTATTATCACACTGTCCACACACACACTCCTATTAATCATCACACTGTCCACACACAGACACTCCTATTTATTATCACACTGTCCACACACACACACTCCTATTTATCATCACACTGTCCACACACACACACTCCTATTTATTATCACACTGTCCACACACACACACTCCTATTAATCATCACACTGTCCACACACACACACTCCTATTTATCATCACACTGTCCACACACACACACTCCTATTTATTATCACACTGTCCACACACTCACTCCTATTTATCATCACACTGTCCACACACACACACTCCTATTTATTATCACACTGTCCACACACACACTCCTATTTATCATCACACTGTCCACACACACACTCCTATTAATCATCACACTGTCCACACACACACACTCCTATTTATCATCACACTGTCCACACACACACTCCTATTTATCATCACACAGTCCACACACACACTCCTATTTATCATCACACTGTCCACAAACACACTCCTATTTATCATCACACTGTCCACACACACACTCCTATTTATTATCACACTGTCCACACACACACTCCAATTTATTATCACACTGTCCACACACACACTCCTATTAATCATCACACTGTCCACACACACACACTCCTATTTATTATCACACTGTCCATACACACACACTCCTATTTATCATCACACTGTCCACACACACACACTCCTATTTATTATCACACTGTCCATACACACACACTCCTATTTATCATCACACTGTCCACACACACACACTCCTTTTTGTCATCACACTGTCCACACACACACACTCCTATTAATCATCACACTGTCCACACACACACACTCCTATTTATTATCACACTGTCCACACACACACTCCTATTTATTATCACACTGTCCACACACACACACTCCTATTAATCATCACACTGTCCACACACACACACTCCTATTAATCATCACACTGTCCACACACACACACTCCTATTTATCATCACACTGTCCACACACACACTCCTATTTATTATCACACTGTCCACACACACACTCCTTTTTATCATCACACTGTCCACACACACACTCCTATTTATTATCACACTGTCCACACACACACTCCTATTAATCATCACACTGTCCACACACACACACTCCTATTTATTATCACACTGTCCACACACACACACTCCTATTTATCATCACACTGTCCACACTCACACACTCATATTAATCATCACACTGTCCACACACACACACTCCTATTTATTATCACACTGTCCACACACACACTCCTATTTATCATCACACTGTCCACACACACACACTCCTATTTATCATCACACTGTCCACACACACACTCCTATTTATCATCACACTGTCCACACACACACACTCCTATTTATCATCACACTGTCCACACACACACTCCTATTTATTATCACACTGTCCACACACACACTCCTATTAATCATCACACTGTCCACACACACACACTCCTATTTATTATCACACTGTCCACACACACACTCATATTAATCATCACACTGTCCACACACACACACTCCTATTTATTATCACACTGTCACACACACACACTCCTATTTATCATCACACTGTCCACACACACACACTCCTATTAATCATCACACAGTCCACACACACACACTCCTATTTATCATCACACTGTCCACACACACACTCCTATTTATCATCACACTGTCCACACACACACTCCTATTTATTATCACACTGTCCACACACACACACTCCTATTTATTATCACACTGTCCACACACACACACTCCTATTTATCATCACACTGTCCACACACACACTCCTATTAATCATCACACTGTCCACACACACACACTCCTATTTATTATCACACTGTCCACACACACACACTCCTATTTATTATCACACTGTCCACACACACACTCCTATTTATTATCACACTGTCCACACACACACTCCTATTAATCATCACACTGTCCACACACACACTCCTATTTATTATCACACTGTCCACACACACACACTCCTATTTATCATCACACTGTCCACACACACACTCCTATTAATCATCACACTGTCCACACACACACTCCTATTTATTATCACACTGTCCACACACACACACTCCTATTTATCATCACACTGGCCACACACACACTCCTATTTATTATCACTCTGCCCACACACACACACTCCTATTAGTCATCACACTGTCCACACACACACTCCTATTTATTATCACACTGTCCACACACACACACTCCTATTTATCATCACACTGTCCACACACACACTCCTATTAATCATCACACTGTCCACACACACACTCCTATTTATTATCACACTGTCCACACACACATACTCCTATTTATCATCACACTGTCCACACACACACTCCTATTTATTATCACTCTGTCCACACACACACTCCTATTTATTATCACACTGTCCACACACACACTCCTATTTATCATCACACTGTCCACACACACACTCCTATTTATTATCACACTGTCCACACACACACTCCTATTTATCATCACACTGACCACACACACACTCCTATTTATTAGCACTCTGTCCACACACAAACTCCTATTTATTATCACACTGTCCACACACACACTCCTATTTATCATCACACTGTCCACACACACACTCCTATTTATTATCACACTGTCCACACACACACACTCCTATTTATCATCACACTGTCCACACACACACTCCTATTTATTATCACTCTGTCCACACACACACTCCTATTTATTATCACACTGTCACACACACACTCCTATTTATCATCACACTGTCCACACACACACTCCTATTTCTCATCACACTGTCCACACACACACTCCTATTTATCATCTCACTGTCCACACACACACTCCTATTTATTATCACTCTGTCCACACACACACTCCTATTTATTATCACACTGTCCACACACACACTCCTATTTATCATCACACTGTCCACACACACACTCCTATTTATCATCACACTGTCCACACACACTCCGATTTATTATCACACTGTCCACACACACACTCCTATTTATTATCACACTGTCCACACACACGCTCCTATTTATTATCACACTGTCCACACACACACTCCTATTTATCATCACACTGTCCACACACACACTCCTATTTATCATCACACTGTCCACGCACACACACTCCTATTTATTATCACACTGTCCACACACACACTCCTATTTATCATCACACTGTCCACACACACACTCCTATTTATCATCACACTGTCCACACACACACACTCCTATTTATTATCACACTGTCCACACACACACTCCTATTTATCATCACACTGTCCACACACACACTCCCTATTTATCATCACACTGTCCACACACACACACTCCTATTTATTATCACACTGTCCACACACACACTCCTATTAATCATCACACTGTCCACACACACACACTCCTATTTATTATCACACTGTCCACACACACACACTCCTATTTATCATCACACTGTCCACACACACACACTCCTATTTATTATCACACTGTCCACACATACACACTCCTATTTATCATCACACTGTCCACACACACACTCCTATTTATCATCACACTGTCCACACACAAACACTCCTATTTATTATCACACTGTCCACACACACACTCCTATTTATCATCACACTGTCCACACACACACTCATATTTATCATCACACTGTCCACACACACACACTCCTATTTATTATCACTCTGTCCACACACACACTCCTATTTATCATCACACTGTCCACACACACACACTCCTATTTATCATCACACTGTCCACACACACAGTCCTATTAATCATCACACTGTCCACACACACACTCCTGATTAATCATCACACTGTCCACACACACACTCCTATTAATCATCACACTGTCCACACACACACACTCCTATTGATCATCACACTGTCCACACACACACACTCCTATTAATCATCACACTGTCCACACACACACTCCTATTAATCATCACACTGTCCACACACACACACTCCTATTGATCATCACACTGTCCACACACACACTCCTATTTATCATCACACTGTCCACACACACACACTCCTATTGATCATCACACTGTCCACACACACACTCCTATTAATCATCACACTGTCCACACACACACACTCCTATTAATCATCACACTGTCCACACACACACACTCCTATTGATCATCACACTGTCCACACACACACTCCTATTAATCATCACACTGTCCACACACACACTCCTATTAATCATCACACTGTCCACACACACACTCCTATTAATCATCACACTGTCCACACACACACACTCCTATTAATCATCACACTGTCCACACACACACACTCCTTTTTATCATCACACTGTCCACACACACACACTCATATTATCATCACACTGTCCACACACACACTCCTATTTATTATCACACTGTCCACACATACACACTCCTATTTATCATCACACTGTCCACACACACACACTCCTATTTATTATCACACTGTCCACACACACACACTCCTATTTATCATCACACTGTCCACACTCACACACTCCTATTTATCATCACACTGTCCACACACACACACTCCTATTTATCATCACACTGTCCACACACACACTCCTATTTATTATCACACTGTCCACACACACACACTCCTATTTATCATCACACTGTCCACACACACACACTCCTATTTATCATCACACTGTCCACACACACACACTCCTATTTATTATCACACTGTCCACACACACACACTCCTATTTATTATCACACTGTCCACACACACACACTCCTATTTATCATCACACTGTCCACACACACACACTCCTATTTATCATCACACTGTCCACACACACACTCCTATTTATTATCACACTGTCCACACACACACACACCTATTTATCATCACACTGTCCAAACACACACTCCTATTTATTATCACACTGTCCACACACACACACTCCTATTGATCATCACACTGTCCACACACACACACTCCTATTAATCATCACACTGTCCACACACACACTCCTATTTATTATCACACTGTCCACACACACACACTCCTATTTATCATCACACTGTCCACACACACACTCCTATTTATCATCACACTGTCCACACACACACTCCTATTAATCATCACACTGTCCACACACACACACTCCTATTTATTATCACACTGTCCACACACACACACTCCTATTTATCATCACAGTGTCCACACACACACACTCCTATTAATCATCACACTGTCCACACACACACTCCTATTTATCATCACACTGTCCACACACACACTCCTATTTATTATCACACTGTCCACACACACACACTCCTATTTATTATCACACTGTCCGCACACACACACTCCTATTTATTATCACACTGTCAACACACACACTCCTATTTATTATCACACTGTCCACGCACACACTATTATTTATCATCACACTGTCCACACACACACACTCCTATTAATCATCACACTGTCGACACACACACTCCTATTTATTATCACACTGTCCACACACACACACTCCTATTTATCATCACACTGTCCACACACACACTCCTATTTATCATCACACTGTCCACACACACACTCCTATTAATCATCACACTGTCCACACACACACACTCCTATTTATTATCACACTGTCCACACACACACACTCCTATTTATCATCACACTGTCCACACACACACTCCTATTAATCATCACACTGTCCACACACACACTCCTATTTATTATCACACTGTCCACACACACACACTCCTATTTATCATCACACTGTCCACACACACACTCCTATTTATTATCACTCTGTCCACACACACACTCCTATTTATTATCACACTGTCCACACACACACTCCTATTTATCATCACACTGTCCACACACACTCCTATTTATCATCACACTGTCCACACACACACTCCTATTTATTATCACACTGTCCACACACACACTCCTATTTATCATCACACTGACCACACACACACTCCTTTTTATTATCACTCTGTCCACACACACACTCCTATTTATTATCACACTGTCCACACACACACTCCTATTTATCATCACACTGTCCACACACACACTCCTATTTATTATCACACTGTCCACACACACACACGCCTATATATCATCACACTGTCCCACACACACACTCCTATTTATCATCACACTGACCACACACACACTCCTTTTATTATCACTCTGTCCACACAGCACACTCCTATTTATTATCACACTGTCCACACACACACTCCTATTTATCATCACACTGTCACACACACCACTCCTATTTATCATCACACTGTCCACACACACACTCCTATTTATCATCACACTGTCCACACACACACACTCCTATTTATTATCACTCTGTCCACACACACACTCCTATTTATTATCACACTGTCCACATTGTCCACACACACACTCCTATTTATCTTCACACTGTCCACACACACTCCGATTTATTATCACACTGTCCACACACACACTCCTATTTATCATCACACTGTCCACACACACACACTCCTATTTATATCACACTGTCCACACACACACTCCTATTTATTATCACACTGTCCACACACACACTCCTATTTATCATCACACTGTCCACACACACACTCCTATTTATCATCACACTGTCCACGCACACACACTCCTATTTATTATCACACTGTCCACACACACACTCCTATTTATCAACACACTGTCCACACACACACTCCTATTTATCATCACACTGTCCACACACACACACTCCTATTTATTATCACACTGTCCACACACACACTCCTATTTATCATCACACTGTCCACACATCACTCCTATTTATCATCACACTGTCCACACACACACACTCCTATTTATTATCACACTGTCCACACACACACTCCTATTAATCATCACACTGTCCACACACACACACTCCTATTTATTATCACACTGTCCACACACACACACTCCTATTTATCATCACACTGTCCACACACACACACTCCTATTTATTTCACACTGTCCACACACACACTCCTATTTATCATCACACTGTCCACACACACACACTCATATTTATTATCACACTGTCCACACACACACACTCCTATTTATCATCACACTGTCCACACACACACTCCTATTTATCATCACACTGTCCACACACACACACTCCTATTTATATCACACTGTCCACACACACACACTCCTATTTATCATCACACTGTCCACACACACACTCCTATTTATCATCACACTGTCCACACACACACTCCTATTTATCATCACACTGTCCACACACACACACTCCTATTTATCATCACACTGTCCACACACACACTCCTATTAATCATCACACTGTCCACACACACACACTCCTATTTATTATCACACTGTCCACACACACACACTCCTATTTATCATCACACTGTCCACACACACACACTCCTATTTATCATCACACTGTCCACACACACACTCCTATTTATCATCACACTGTCCACACACACACACTCCTATTTATTATCACACTGTCCACACACACACACTCCTATTTATCATCACACTGTCCACACACACACACTCCTATTTATTATCACACTGTCCACACACACACACTCCTATTTATTATCACACTGTCCACACACACACACTCCTATTAATCATCACACTGTCCAAACACACACACTCCTATTTATCATCACACTGTCCACACACACACACTCCTATTTATCATCACACTGTCCACACACACACACTCCTATTAATCATCACACTGTCCACACACACACACTCCTATTTATTATCACACTGTCCACACACACACACTCCTATTTATCATCACACTGTCCAAACACACACACTCCTATTTATCATCACACTGTCCACACACACACACTCCTATTTATTATCACACTGTCCACACACACACTCCTATTTATCATCACACTGTCCACACACACACACTCCTATTTATTATCACACTGTCCACACACACACACTCCTATTTATCATCACACTGTCCACACACACACTCCTATTAATCATCACACTGTCCAAACACACACACTCCTATTTATTATCACACTGTCCACACACACACACTCCTATTTATCATCACACTGTCCACACACACACACTCCTATTTATTATCACACTGTCCACACACACACACTCCTATTTATTATCACACTGTCCACACACACACACTCCTATTTATCATCACACTGTCCAAACACACACACTCCTATTTATCATCACACTGTCCACACACACACACTCCTATTTATTATCACACTGTCCACACACACACACTCCTATTGATCATCACACTGTCCAAACACACACACACTCCTATTTATCATCACACTGTCCACACACACACACTCCTATTTATTATCACACTGTCCACACACACACTCCTATTAATCATCACACTGTCCACACACACACACTCCTATTGATCATCACACTGTCCAAACACACACACTCCTATTTATTATCACACTGTCCAAACACACACACTCCTATTTATTATCACACTGTCCACACACACACACTCCTATTTATCATCACACTGTCCACACACACACACTCCTATTGATCATCACACTGTCCAAACACACACACACTCCTATTTATCATCACACTGTCCACACACACACACTCCTATTTATTATCACACTGTCCACACACACACTCCTATTAATCATCACACTGTCCACACACACACACTCCTATTTATTATCACACTGTCCACACACACACACTCCTATTTATCATCACAGTGTCCACACACACACACTCCTATTAATCATCACACTGTCCACACACACACTCCTATTTATCATCACACTGTCCACACACACACTCCTATTTATTATCACACTGTCCACACACACACACTCCTATTTATTATCACACTGTCCGCACACACACACTCCTATTTATTATCACACTGTCAACACACACACTCCTATTTATTATCACACTGTCCACGCACACACTATTATTTATCATCACACTGTCCACACACACACACTCCTATTAATCATCACACTGTCGACACACACACTCCTATTTATTATCACACTGTCCACACACACACACTCCTATTTATCATCACACTGTCCACACACACACTCCTATTTATCATCACACTGTCCACACACACACTCCTATTAATCATCACACTGTCCACACACACACACTCCTATTTATTATCACACTGTCCACACACACACACTCCTATTTATCATCACACTGTCCACACACACACACTCCTATTAATCATCACACTGTCCACACACACACTCCTATTTATCATCACACTGTCCACACACACACTCCTATTTATTATCACACTGTCCACACACACACACTCCTATTTATTATCACACTGTCCGCACACACACACTCCTATTTATTATCACACTGTCCACACACACACTCCTATTTATTATCACACTGTCCACGCACACACTATTATTTATCATCACACTGTCCACACACACACTCCTATTTATTATCACACTGTCCACACACACACACACTCCTATTAATCATCACACTGTCCACACACACACTCCTATTTATTATCACACTGTCCACACACACACACTCCTATTTATCATCACACTGTCCACACACACACTCCTATTTATTATCACACTGTCCACACACACACACTCCTATTTATTATCACACTGTCCACACACACACACTCCTATTTATTATCACACTGTCCGCACACACACACTCCTATTAATCATCACACTGTCCACACACACACACTCCTATTTATTATCACACTGTCCACACACACACACTCCTATTAATCATCACACTGTCCACACACACACACTCCTATTTATCATCACACTGTCCACACACACACACTCCTATTTATTATCACACTGTCCACACACACACACTCCTATTTATTATCACACTGTCCACACACACACACTCCTATTTATCATCACACTGTCCACACACACACTCCTATTTATCATCACACTGTCCACACACACACACTCCTATTTATTATCACACTGTCCACACACACACACTCTCTATTTATTATCACACTGTCCACACACACACACTCCTATTAATCATCACACTGTCCACACACACACTCCTATTTATTATCACACTGTCCACACACACACACTCCTATTTATCATCACACTGTCCACACACACACACTCCTATTTATTATCACACTGTCCACACACACACACTCCTATTAATCATCACACTGTCCACACACACACACTCCTATTTATTATCACACTGTCCACACACACACAATATTATTTATCATCACACTGTCCACACACACACACTCCTATTTATCATCAAACTGTCCTCACACACACACTCCTATTTATCATCACACTGTCCACACTACACACACTCCTATTTATCATCACACTGTCCACACACATACATTATTATTTATCATCACACTGTCCACACACACACTCCTATTTATTATCACACTGTCCACACACACACATTATTATTTATCATCACACTGTCCACACACACACACTCCTATTTATCATCACACTGTACACACACACACACTCCTATTTATCATCACACTGTCCACACACACACACTCCTATTTATCATCACACTGTCCACACACACACACTCCTATTAATCATCACACTGTCCACACACATACATTATTATTTATCATCACACTGTCCACACACACACACTCCTATTAATCATCACACTGTCCACACACACACATTATTATTTATCATCACACTGTCCACACACACACACTCCTATTTATCATCACACTGTCCACACACACACACTCCTATTTATTATCACACTGTCCACACACACACACTCCTATTTATTATCACACTGTCCACACACACACACTCCTATTTATCATCACACTGTCCACACACACACACTCCTATTAATCATCACACTGTCCACACACACACTCCTATTTATTATCACACTGTCCACACACACACACTCCTATTAATCATCACACTGTCCACACACACACATTATTATTTATCATCACACTGTCCACACACACACACTCCTATTTATCATCACACTGTCCACACACACACACTCCTATTAATCATCACACTGTCCACACACACACACTCCTATTTATCATCACACTGTCCACACACACACACTCCTATTAATCATCACACTGTCCACACACACACACTCCTATTTATCATCACACTGTCCACACACACACACTCCTATTTATTATCACACTGTCCACACACACACACTCCTATTTATCATCACACTGTCCACACACACACACTCCTATTAATCATCACACTGTCCACACACACACTCCTATTTATTATCACACTGTCCACACACACACACTCCTATTTATTATCACACTGTCCACACACACACATTATTATTTATCATCACACTGTCCACACACACACACTCCTATTTATCATCACACTGTCCACACACACACACTCCTATTTATTATCACACTGTCCACACACACACATTATTAGTTATCATCACACTGTCCACACACACACACTCCTATTTATCATCACACTGTCCACACACACACATTATTATTTATCATCACACTGTCCACACACACACACTCCTATTTATCATCACACTGTCCACACACACACTCCTATTTATTATCACTCTGTCCACACACACACATTATTATTTATCATCACACTGTCCACACACACACTCCTATTTATCATCACACTGTCCACACACACACACTCCTATTTATCATCACACTGTCCACACACACACACTCCTATTTATCATCACACTGTCCACACACACACACTCCTACTGATCATCACACTGTCCACACACACACACTCCTATTTATCATCACACTGTCCACACACACACACTCCTATTTATCATCACACTGTCCACACACACACACTCCCATTTATCATCACACTGTCCACACACACACATTATTATTTATCATCACACTGTCCACACACACACACTCCTATTTATTATCACACTGTCCACACACACAAATTATTATTTATCATCACACTGTCCACACACACACACTCCTATTTATCATCACACTGTCCACACACACACTCCTATTTATTATCACACTGTCCACACACACACATTATTATTTATCATCACACTGTCCACACACACACACTCCTATTTATCATCGCACTGTCCACACACACACACTCCTATTTATCATCACACTGTCCACACACACACACTCCTATTTATCATCACACTGTCCACACACACACTCCTATTTATCATCGCACTGTCCACACACACACACTCCTATTTATCATCACACTGTCCACACACACACTCCTATTTATCATCACACTGTCCACACACACACACTCCTATTTATCATCGCACTGTCCACACACACACACTCCTATTTATCATCACACTGTCCACACACACACACTCCTATTTATCATCGCACTGTCCACACACACACACTCCTATTTATCATCACACTGTCCACACACACACACTCCTATTTATCATCACACTGTCCACACACACACTCCTATTTATCATCGCACTGTCCACACACACACACTCCTATTTATCATCGCACTGTCCACACACACACACTCCTATTTATCATCGCACTGTCCACACACACACACTCCTATTTATCATCACACTGTCCACACACACACACTCCTATTTATCATCACACTGTCCACACACACACACTCCTATTTATCATCACACTGTCCACACACACACTCCTATTTATTATCACACTGTCCACACACACACATTATTATTTATCATCACACTGTCCACACACACACACTCCTATTTATCATCGCACTGTCCACACACACACACTCCTATTTATCATCACACTGTCCACACACACACACTCCTATTTATCATCGCACTGTCCACACACACACACTCCTATTTATCATCACACTGTCCACACACACACACTCCTATTTATCATCACACTGTCCACACACACACACTCCTATCTATCATCACACTGTCCACACACACACACTCCTATTTATCATCACACTGTCCACACACACACACTCCTATTTATCATCACACTGTCCACACACACACACTCCTATTTATTATCACACTGTCCACACACACACACTCCTATTTATCATCACACTGTCCACACACACACTCCTATTTTTCATCACACTGTCCACACACACACTCCTATTTATCATCACACTTTCCACACACACACATTATTAATTATCATCACACTGTCCACACACACACACTCCTATTAATCATCACACTGTCCACACACACACATTATTATTTATCATCACACTGTCCACACACACACACTCCTATTTATCATCACACTGTCCACACACACACACTCCTATTTATCATCACACTGTCCACACACACACACTCCTATTAATCATCACACTGTCCACACACACACATTATTATTTATCATCACACTGTCCACACACACACACTCCTATTAATCATCACACTGTCCACACACACACATTATTATTTATCATCACACTGTCCACACACACACACTCCTATTTATCATCACACTGTCCACACACACACACTCCTATTTATCATCACACTGTCCAAACACACACACTCCTATTAATCATCACACTGTCCACACACACACATTATTATTTATCATCACACTGTCCACACACACACACTCCTATTAATCATCACACTGTCCACACACACACATTATTATTTATCATCACACTGTCCACACACACACACTCCTATTTATCATCACACTGTCCACACACACACACTCCTATTTATCATCACACTGTCCACACACACACACCCCTATTTATTATCACACTGTCCACACATACACTCCTATTAATCATCACACTGTCCACACACACACACCCCTATTTATTATCACACTGTCCACACACACAAACTCCTATTTATCATCACACTGTCCACACACACACACTCCTATTTCTTATCACACTGTCCACACACACACATTATTATTTATCATCACACTGTCCACACACACACACTCCTATTAATCATCACACTGTCCACACACACACATTATTATTTATCATCACACTGTCCACACACACACACTCCTATTTATTATCACACTGTCCACACACACACACTCCTATTTATCATCACACTGTCCACACACACACACTCCTATTTATCATCACACTGTCCACACACACACACTCCGAGATATCATCACACTGTCCACACACACACACTCCTATTTATCATCACACTGTCCACACACACAAACTCCTATTTATCATCACACTGTCCACACACACACACTCCTATTTATTATCACACTGTCCACACACACACATTATTATTTATCATCACACTGTCCACACACACACACTCCTATTAATCATCACACTGTCCACACACACACATTATTATTTATCATCACACTGTCCACACACACACACTCCTATTTATTATCACACTGTCCACACACACATATTATTATTTATCATCACACTGTCCACACACACACACTCCTATTAATCATCACACTGTCCACACACACACATTATTATTTATCATCACACTGTCCACACACACACACTCCTATTAATCATCACACTGTCCACACACACACATTATTATTTATCATCACACTGTCCACACACACACACTCCTATTTATCATCACACTGTCCACACACACACACTCCTATTAATCATCACACTGTCCACACACACACTCCTATTTATTATCACACTGTCCACACACACAGACTCCTATTTATCATCACACTGTCCACACACACACTCCTATTTATCATCACACTGTCCACACACACACTCCTATTAATCATCACACTGTCCACACACACACACTCCTATTTATTATCACACTGTCCACACACACACACTCCTATTTATCATCACACTGTCCACACACACACACTCCTATTAATCATCACACTGTCCACACACACACTCCTATTTATCATCACACTGTCCACACACACACTCCTATTTATTATCACACTGTCCACACACACACACTCCTATTTATTATCACACTGTCCGCACACACACACTCCTATTTATTATCACACTGTCCACACACACACTCCTATTTATTATCACACTGTCCACGCACACACTATTATTTATCATCACACTGTCCACACACACACTCTCCTATTTATTATCACACTGTCCACACACACACACTCCTATTTATCATCACACTGTCCACACACACACTCCTATTTATTATCACACTGTCCACACACACACACTCCTATTTATTATCACACTGTCCACACACACACACTCCTATTTATTATCACACTGTCCGCACACACACACTCCTATTAATCATCACACTGTCCACACACACACACTCCTATTTATCATCACACTGTCCACACACACACACTCCTATTTATTATCACACTGTCCACACACACACACTCCTATTAATCATCACACTGTCCACACACACACACTCCTATTTATCATCACACTGTCCACACACACACACTCCTATTTATTATCACACTGTCCACACACACACACTCCTATTTATTATCACACTGTCCACACACACACACTCCTATTTATCATCACACTGTCCACACACACACACTCCTATTTATCATCACACTGTCCACACACACACACTCCTATTTATTATCACACTGTCCACACACACACACTCCTATTTATTATCACACTGTCCACACACACACACTCCTATTAATCATCACACTGTCCACACACACACTCCTATTTATTATCACACTGTCCACACACACACACTCCTATTTATCATCACACTGTCCACACACACACACTCCTATTTATTATCACACTGTCCACACACACACACTCCTATTAATCATCACACTGTCCACACACACACACTCCTATTTATTATCACACTGTCCACACACACACATTATTATTTATCATCACACTGTCCACACACACACACTCCTATTTATCATCAAACTGTCCTCACACACACACTCCTATTTATCATCACACTGTCCACACTACACACACTCCTATTTATCATCACACTGTCCACACACATACATTATTATTTATCATCACACTGTCCACACACACACTCCTATTTATTATCACACTGTCCACACACACACATTATTATTTATCATCACACTGTCCACACACACACACTCCTATTTATCATCACACTGTACACACACACACACTCCTATTTATCATCACACTGTCCACACACACACACTCCTATTTATCATCACACTGTCCACACACACACACTCCTATTAATCATCACACTGTCCACACACATACATTATTATTTATCATCACACTGTCCACACACACACACTCCTATTAATCATCACACTGTCCACACACACACACTCCTATTTATCATCAAACTGTCCTCACACACACACTCCTATTTATCATCACACTGTCCACACTACACACACTCCTATTTATCATCACACTGTCCACACACATACATTATTATTTATCATCACACTGTCCGCACACACACACTCCTATTTATCATCACACTGTCCACACACACACATTATTATTTATCATCACACTGTCCACACACACACACTCCTATTAATCATCACACTGTCCACACACACACACTCCTATTTATCATCAAACTGTCCTCACACACACACTCCTATTTATCATCACACTGTCCACACTACACACACTCCTATTTATCATCACACTGTCCACACACATACATTATTATTTATCATCACACTGTCCGCACACACACACTCCTATTTATCATCACACTGTCCACACACACACATTATTATTTATCATCACACTGTCCACACACACACACTCCTATTTATCATCACACTGTCCACACACACACACTCCTATTTATTATCACACTGTCCACACACACACACTCCTATTTATTATCACACTGTCCACACACACACACTCCTATTTATCATCACACTGTCCACACACACACACTCCTATTAATCATCACACTGTCCACACACACACTCCTATTTATTATCACACTGTCCACACACACACACTCCTATTAATCATCACACTGTCCACACACACACATTATTATTTATCATCACACTGTCCACACACACACACTCCTATTTATCATCACACTGTCCACACACACACACTCCAATTAATCATCACACTGTCCACACACACACACTCCTATTTATCATCACACTGTCCACACACACACACTCCTATTAATCATCACACTGTCCACACACACACACTCCTATTTATCATCACACTGTCCACACACACACACTCCTATTTATTATCACACTGTCCACACACACACACTCCTATTTATCATCACACTGTCCACACACACACACTCCTATTAATCATCACACTGTCCACACACACACTCCTATTTATTATCACACTGTCCACACACACACACTCCTATTTATTATCACACTGTCCACACACACACATTATTATTTATCATCACACTGTCCACACACACACACTCCTATTTATCATCACACTGTCCACACACACACACTCCTATTTATTATCACACTGTCCACACACACACATTATTATTTATCATCACACTGTCCACACACACACACTCCTATTTATCATCACACTGTCCACACACACACATTATTATTTATCATCACACTGTCCACACACACACACTCCTATTTATCATCACACTGTCCACACACACACTCCTATTTATTATCACTCTGTCCACACACACACATTATTATTTATCATCACACTGTCCACACACACACTCCTATTTATCATCACACTGTCCACACACACACACTCCTATTTATCATCACACTGTCCACACACACACACTCCTATTTATCATCACACTGTCCACTAACACACACTCCTATTGATCATCACACTGTCCACACACACACACTCCTATTTATCATCACACTGTCCACACACACACACTCCTATTTATCATCACACTGTCCACACACACACACTCCTATTTATCATCACACTGTCCACACACACACACTCCTATTTATCATCACACTGTCCACACACACACACTCCTATTTATCATCACACTGTACACACACACACACTCCTATTTATCATCACACTGTCCACACACACACACTCCTATTTATCATCACACTGTCCACACACACACACTCCTATTAATCATCACACTGTCCACACACATACATTATTATTTATCATCACACTGTCCACACACACACACTCCTATTAATCATCACACTGTCCACACACACACACTCCTATTTATCATCAAACTGTCCTCACACACACACTCCTATTTATCATCACACTGTCCACACTACACACACTCCTATTTATCATCACACTGTCCACACACATACATTATTATTTATCATCACACTGTCCGCACACACACACTCCTATTTATCATCACACTGTCCACACACACACATTATTATTTATCATCACACTGTCCACACACACACACTCCTATTAATCATCACACTGTCCACACACACACACTCCTATTTATCATCAAACTGTCCTCACACACACACTCCTATTTATCATCACACTGTCCACACTACACACACTCCTATTTATCATCACACTGTCCACACACATACATTATTATTTATCATCACACTGTCCGCACACACACACTCCTATTTATCATCACACTGTCCACACACACACATTATTATTTATCATCACACTGTCCACACACACACACTCCTATTTATCATCACACTGTCCACACACACACACTCCTATTTATTATCACACTGTCCACACACACACACTCCTATTTATTATCACACTGTCCACACACACACACTCCTATTTATCATCACACTGTCCACACACACACACTCCTATTAATCATCACACTGTCCACACACACACTCCTATTTATTATCACACTGTCCACACACACACACTCCTATTAATCATCACACTGTCCACACACACACATTATTATTTATCATCACACTGTCCACACACACACACTCCTATTTATCATCACACTGTCCACACACACACACTCCAATTAATCATCACACTGTCCACACACACACACTCCTATTTATCATCACACTGTCCACACACACACACTCCTATTAATCATCACACTGTCCACACACACACACTCCTATTTATCATCACACTGTCCACACACACACACTCCTATTTATTATCACACTGTCCACACACACACACTCCTATTTATCATCACACTGTCCACACACACACACTCCTATTAATCATCACACTGTCCACACACACACTCCTATTTATTATCACACTGTCCACACACACACACTCCTATTTATTATCACACTGTCCACACACACACATTATTATTTATCATCACACTGTCCACACACACACACTCCTATTTATCATCACACTGTCCACACACACACACTCCTATTTATTATCACACTGTCCACACACACACATTATTATTTATCATCACACTGTCCACACACACACACTCCTATTTATCATCACACTGTCCACACACACACATTATTATTTATCATCACACTGTCCACACACACACACTCCTATTTATCATCACACTGTCCACACACACACTCCTATTTATTATCACTCTGTCCACACACACACATTATTATTTATCATCACACTGTCCACACACACACTCCTATTTATCATCACACTGTCCACACACACACACTCCTATTTATCATCACACTGTCCACACACACACACTCCTATTTATCATCACACTGTCCACTAACACACACTCCTATTGATCATCACACTGTCCACACACACACACTCCTATTTATCATCACACTGTCCACACACACACACTCCTATTTATCATCACACTGTCCACACACACACACTCCTATTTATCATCACACTGTCCACACACACACACTCCTATTGATCATCACACTGTCCACACACACACACTCCTATTTATCATCACACTGTCCACACACACACACTCCTATTTATCATCACACTGTCCACACACACACACTCCCATTTATCATCACACTGTCCACACACACACATTATTATTTATCATCACACTGTCCACACACACACACTCCTATTTATTATCACACTGTCCACACACACAAATTATTATTTATCATCACACTGTCCACACACACACACTCCTATTTATCATCACACTGTCCACACACACACTCCTATTTATTATCACACTGTCCACACACACACATTATTATTTATCATCACACTGTCCACACACACACACTCCTATTTATCATCGCACTGTCCACACACACACACTCCTATTTATCATCACACTGTCCACACACACACACTCCTATTTATCATCACACTGTCCACACACACACACTCCTATTTATCATCACACTGTCCACACACACACACTCCTATTTATCATCACACTGTCCACACACACACACTCCTATTTATTATCACACTGTCCACACACACACACTCCTATTTATCATCACACTGTCCACACACACACTCCTATTTTTCATCACACTGTCCACACACACACTCCTATTTATCATCACACTTTCCACACACACACATTATTAATTATCATCACACTGTCCACACACACACACTCCTATTAATCATCACACTGTCCACACACACACATTATTATTTATCATCACACTGTCCACACACACACACTCCTATTTATCATCACACTGTCCACACACACACACTCCTATTTATCATCACACTGTCCACACACACACACTCCTATTAATCATCACACTGTCCACACACACACATTATTATTTATCATCACACTGTCCACACACACACACTCCTATTAATCATCACACTGTCCACACACACACATTATTATTTATCATCACACTGTCCACACACACACACTCCTATTTATCATCACACTGTCCACACACACACACTCCTATTTATCATCACACTGTCCACACACACACACTCCTATTAATCATCACACTGTCCACACACACACATTATTATTTATCATCACACTGTCCACACACACACACTCCTATTAATCATCACACTGTCCACACACACACATTATTATTTATCATCACACTGTCCACACACACACACTCCTATTTATCATCACACTGTCCACACACACACACTCCTATTTATCATCACACTGTCCACACACACACACCCCTATTTATTATCACACTGTCCACACATACACTCCTATTAATCATCACACTGTCCACACACACACACCCCTATTTATTATCACACTGTCCACACACACAAACTCCTATTTATCATCACACTGTCCACACACACACACTCCTATTTCTTATCACACTGTCCACACACACACATTATTATTTATCATCACACTGTCCACACACACACACTCCTATTAATCATCACACTGTCCACACACACACATTATTATTTATCATCACACTGTCCACACACACACACTCCTATTTATTATCACACTGTCCACACACACACACTCCTATTTATCATCACACTGTCCACACACACACACTCCTATTTATCATCACACTGTCCACACACACACACTCCTAGATATCATCACACTGTCCACACACACACACTCCTATTTATCATCACACTGTCCACACACACAAACTCCTATTTATCATCACACTGTCCACACACACACACTCCTATTTATTATCACACTGTCCACACACACACATTATTATTTATCATCACACTGTCCACACACACACACTCCTATTAATCATCACACTGTCCACACACACACATTATTATTTATCATCACACTGTCCACACACACACACTCCTATTTATTATCACACTGTCCACACACACACATTATTATTTATCATCACACTGTCCACACACACACACTCCTATTAATCATCACACTGTCCACACACACACATTATTATTTATCATCACACTGTCCACACACACACACTCCTATTAATCATCACACTGTCCACACACACACATTATTATTTATCATCACACTGTCCACACACACACACTCCTATTTATTATCACACTGTCCACACAGAGACATTATTATTTATCATCACACTGTCCACACACACACACTCCTATTAATCATCACACTGTCCACACACACACATTATTATTTATCATCACACTGTCCACACACACACACTCCTATTTATCATCACACTGTCCACACACACACATTATTATTTATCATCACACTGTCCACACACACACACTCCTATTTATCATCACACTGTCCACACACACACTCCTATTTATCATCACACTGTCCACACACACACTCCTATTTATCATCACACTGTCCACACACACACACTCCTATTTATCATCACACTGTCCACACACACACACTCCTATTTATCATCACACTGTCCACACACACACACTCCTATTAATCATCACACTGTCCACAAACACACTCCTATTTATCATCACACTGTCCACACACACACACTCCTATTTATTATCACACTGTCCACACACACACACTCCTATTAATCATCACACTGTCCACACACACACATTATTATTTATCATCACACTGTCCACACACACACACTCCTATTTATCATCACACTGTCCACACACACACATTATTATTTATCATCACACTGTCCACGCACACTCCTATTTATCATCACATTGTCCACACACACACTCCTATTTATCATCACACTGTCCACACACACACACTCCTATTTATCATCACACTGTCCACACACACACACTCCTATTTATTATCACACTGTCCACACACACACACTCCTATTTATCATCACACTGTCCACACACACACACTCCTATTTATCATCACACTGTCCACACACACACACTCCTATTTATCATCACACTGTCCACACACACACTCCTATTTATTATCACACTGTCCACGCACACACTATTATTTATCATCACACTGTCCACACACACACACTCCTATTTATCATCACACTGTCCACACACACACTCCTATTTATTATCACACTGTCCACACACACACACTCCTATTTATTATCACACTGTCCACACACACACTCCTATTTATTATCACACTGTCCACGCACACACTATTATTTATCATCACACTGTCCACACACACACACTCCTATTAATCATCACACTGTCCACACTCACACACTCCTATTAATCATCACACTGTCCACACACACACACTCCTATTTATTATCACACTGTCCACACAAACACACTCCTATTTATTATCACACTGTCCACACACACACACTCCTATTAATCATCACACTGTCCACACACACACACTCCTATTAATCATCACACTGTCCACATACACACACTCCTATTTATTATCACACTGTCCACACACACACACTCCTATTTATTATCACACTGTCCACACACACACACTCCTATTTATTATCACACTGTCCACACACACACACTCCTATTTATTATCACACTGTCCACACACACACACTCCTATTTATTATCACACTGTCCACGCACACACTATTATTTATCATCACACTGTCCACACACACACACTCCTATTTATCATCACACTGTCCACACACACACACTCCTATTAATCATCACACTGTCCACACACACACACTCCTATTAATCATCACACTGTCCACACACACACACTCCTATTTATTATCACACTGTCCACACACACACACTCCTATTTATTATCACACTGTCCACACACACACACTCCTATTTATCATCACACTGTCCACACACACACTCCTATTTATCATCACACTGTCCACACACACACTCCTATTTATTATCACACTGTCCACACACACACTCCTATTTATCATCACACTGTCCACACACACACTCCTATTTATTATCACACTGTCCACACACACACTCCTATTTATCATCACACTGTCCACACACACACTCCTATTTATCATCACATTGTCCACACACACACTCCTATTTATCATCACACTGTCCACGCACACACTATTATTTATCATCACACTGTCCACACACACACACTCCTATTTATTATCACACTGTCCACACACACACACTCCTATTTATCATCACACTGTCCACACACACACTCCTATTTATCATCACACTGTCCACACACACACTCCTATTTATTATCACACTGTCCACACACACACTCCTATTTATCATCACACTGTCCACACACACACTCCTATTTATTATCACACTGTCCACACACACACTCCTATTTATCATCACACTGTCCACACACACACTCCTATTTATTATCACACTGTCCACACACACACTCCTATTTATTATCACACTGTCCACACACACACTCCTATTTATCATCACACTGTCCACACACACACTCCTATTTATTATCACACTGTCCACACACACACTCCTATTTATTATCACACTGTCCACACACACACACTCCTATTTATCATCACACTGTCCACACACACACTCCTATTTATCATCACACTGTCCACACACACACTCCTATTTATTATCACACTGTCCACACACACACTCCTATTTATCATCACACTGTCCACACACACACTCCTATTTATTATCACACTGTCCACACACACACTCCTATTTATCATCACACTGTCCACACACACACTCCTATTTATTATCACACTGTCCACACACACACTCCTATTTATTATCACACTGTCCACACACACACTCCTATTTATCATCACACTGTCCACACACACACACTCCTATTTATTATCACACTGTCCACACACACACACTCCTATTAATCATCACACTGTCCACACACACACATTATTATTTATCATCACACTGTCCACACACACACACTCCTATTTATCATCACACTGTCCACACACACACATTATTATTTATCATCACACTGTCCACGCACACTCCTATTTATCATCACATTGTCCACACACACACTCCTATTTATCATCACACTGTCCACACACACACACTCCTATTAATCATCACACTGTCCACACACACACACTCCTATTTATTATCACACTGTCCACACACACACACTCCTATTTATCATCACACTGTCCACACACACACACTCCTATTTATCATCACACTGTCCACACACACACACTCCTATTTATCATCACACTGTCCACACACACACACTCCTATTTATTATCACACTGTCCACGCACACACTATTATTTATCATCACACTGTCCACACACACACACTCCTATTTATCATCACACTGTCCACACACACACTCCTATTTATTATCACACTGTCCACACACACACACTCCTATTTATTATCACACTGTCCACACACACACTCCTATTTATTATCACACTGTCCACGCACACACTATTATTTATCATCACACTGTCCACACACACACACTCCTATTAATCATCACACTGTCCACACTCACACACTCCTATTAATCATCACACTGTCCACACACACACACTCCTATTTATTATCACACTGTCCACACAAACACACTCCTATTTATTATCACACTGTCCACACACACACACTCCTATTAATCATCACACTGTCCACACACACACACTCCTATTAATCATCACACTGTCCACACACACACACTCCTATTTATTATCACACTGTCCACACACACACACTCCTATTTATTATCACACTGTCCACACACACACACTCCTATTTATTATCACACTGTCCACACACACACACTCCTATTTATTATCACACTGTCCACACACACACACTCCTATTTATTATCACACTGTCCACGCACACACTATTATTTATCATCACACTGTCCACACACACACACTCCTATTTATCATCACACTGTCCACACACACACACTCCTATTAATCATCACACTGTCCACACACACACACTCCTATTAATCATCACACTGTCCACACACACACACTCCTATTTATTATCACACTGTCCACACACACACACTCCTATTTATTATCACACTGTCCACACACACACACTCCTATTTATCATCACACTGTCCACACACACACACCTATTTATCATCACACTGTCCACACACACACTCCTATTTATTATCACACTGTCCACACACACACTCCTATTTATCATCACACTGTCCACACACACACTCCTATTTATTATCACACTGTCCACACACACACTCCTATTTATCATCACACTGTCCACACACACACTCCTATTTATCATCACATTGTCCACACACACACTCCTATTTATCATCACACTGTCCACGCACACACTATTATTTATCATCACACTGTCCACACACACACACTCCTATTTATTATCACACTGTCCACACACACACACTCCTATTTATCATCACACTGTCCACACACACACTCCTATTTATCATCACACTGTCCACACACACACTCCTATTTATTATCACACTGTCCACACACACACTCCTATTTATCATCACACTGTCCACACACACACTCCTATTTATTATCACACTGTCCACACACACACACCTATTTATCATCACACTGTCCACACACACACTCCTATTTATTATCACACTGTCCACACACACACTCCTATTTATTATCACACTGTCCACACACACACTCCTATTTATCATCACACTGTCCACACACACACTCCTATTTATTATCACACTGTCCACACACACACTCCTATTTATTATCACACTGTCCACACACACACACTCCTATTTATCATCACACTGTCCACACACACACTCCTATTTATCATCACACTGTCCACACACACACTCCTATTTATTATCACACTGTCCACACACACACTCCTATTTATCATCACACTGTCCACACACACACTCCTATTTATTATCACACTGTCCACACACACACTCCTATTTATCATCACACTGTCCACACACACACTCCTATTTATTATCACACTGTCCACACACACACTCCTATTTATTATCACACTGTCCACACACACACTCCTATTTATCATCACACTGTCCACACACACACTCCTATTTATTATCACACTGTCCACACACACACTCCTATTTATCATCACACTGTCCACACACACACTCCTATTTATCATCACATTGTCCACACACACACTCCTATTAATCATCACACCGTCCACACACACACACTCCTATTAATCATCACACTGTCCACACACACACACTCCTATTTATCATCACACTGTCCACACACACACTCCTATTTATTATCACACTGTCCACACACACACACTCCTATTTATCATCACACTGTCCACACACACACTCCTATTTATTATCACACTGTCCACGCACACACTATTATTTATCATCACACTGTCCACACACACACACTCCTATTTATCATCACACTGTCCACACACACACTCCTATTTATTATCACACTGTCCACACACACACACTCCTATTTATCATCACACTGTCCACACACACACACTCCTATTTATCATCACACTGTCCACACACACACTCCTATTTATTATCACACTGTCCACACACACACACTCCTATTTATCATCACACTGTCCACACACACACATTATTATTTATCATCACACTGTCCACACACACACTCCTATTTATCATCACACTGTCCACACACACACTCCTATTTATTATCACACTGTCCACACACACACACTCCTATTTATCATCACACTGTCCACACACACACACTCCTATTTATCATCACACTGTCCACACACACATTATTATTTATCATCACACTGTCCACACACACACACTCCTATTTATTATCACTCTGTCCACACACACACTCTCCTATTTATTATCACACTGTCCACACACACATTATTATTTATCATCACACTGTCCACACACACACACTCCTATTTATCATCACACTGTCCACACACACACTCCTATTTATTATCACACTGTCCACACACACATTATTATTTATCATCACACTGTCCGCACACACACACTCCTATTTATTATCACACTGTCCACACACACACACTCCTATTTATTATCACACTGTCCACACACACACACTCCTATTTATCATCACACTGTCCACACACAGATTATTATTTATCATCACACTGTCCACACACACACACTCCTATTTATCATCACACTGTCCACACACACACTCCTATTTATTATCACACTGTCCACACACACACACTCCTATTTATTATCACTCTGTCCACACACACACTCCTATTTATTATCACACTGTCCACGCACACACTATTATTTATCATCACACTGTCCACACACACACACTCCTATTTATTATCACTCTGTCCACACACACACACTCCTATTTATTATCACACTGTCCACACACACACACTCCTATTTATCATCACATTGTCCACACACACATTATTATTTATCATCACACTGTCCACACACACACACTCCTATTTATCATCACACTGTCCACACACACACTCCTATTTATTATCACACTGTCCACACACACATTATTATTTATCATCACACTGTCCACACACACACACTCCTATTTATTATCACTCTGTCCACACACACACACTCCTATTTATTATCACACTGTCCACACACACACACTCCTATTTATTATCACTCTGTCCACACACACACTCCGATTTATTATCACACTGTCCACGCACACACTATTATTTATCATCACACTGTCCACACACACACACTCCTATTTATTATCACTCTGTCCACACACACACACACTCCTATTTATTATCACACTGTCCACACACACACACTCCTATTTATCATCACACTGTCCACACACACATTATTATTTATCATCACACTGTCCACACACACACACTCCTATTTATCATCACACTGTCCACACACACACTCCTATTTATTATCACACTGTCCACACACACATTATTATTTATCATCACACTGTCCACACACACACACTCCTATTTATTATCACACTGTCCACACACGCACTCCTATTTATTATCGCACTGTCCACGCACAGACTATTATTTATCATCACACTGTCCACACACACACTCCTATTTATTATCACACTGTCCACACACACATTATTATTTATCATCACACTGTCCACACACACACTCCTATTTATCATCACACTGTCCACACACACACATTCCTATTTATCATCACACTGTCCACGCACACACTATTATTTATCATCACACTTTTCACACACACACACTCCTATTTATTATCACACTGTCCACGCACACACTATTATTTATCATCACACTGTCCACATACACACTCCTATTTATTATCACACTGTCCACACACACACACTCCTATTTATCATCACACTGTCCACACACACACACTCCTATTTATCATCACACTGTCCACACACACACACTCCTATTAATCATCACACTGTCCACACACACACACTCCTATTTATCATCACACTGTCCACACACACACACTCCTATTTATCATCACACTGTCCACACACACACACTCCTATTTATCATCACACTGTCCACACACACACACTCCTATTTATCATCACACTGTCCACACACACACACTCCTATTATCATCACACTGTCCACACACACACACTCCTATTTATCATCACACTGTCCACACACACACACTCCTATTTATCATCACACTGTCCACACACACACACTCCTATTTATCATCACACTGTCCACACACACACACTCCTATTTATCATCACACTGTCCACACACACACACTCCTATTTATCATCACACTGTCCACACACACACACTCCTATTTATTATCACACTGTCCACACACACACTCCTATTAATCATCACACTGTCCACACACACACACTCCTATTTATCATCACACTGTCCACACACACACTCCTATTTATCATCACACTGTCCACACACACACACTCCTATTTATCATCACACTGTCCACACACACACACTCCTATTTATCATCACACTGTCCACGCACACACTCCTATTTATTATCACACTGTCCACACACACACTCCTATTTATTATCACACTGTCCACACACACACTCCTATTTATTATCACACTGTCCACACACACACTCCTATTTATCATCACACTGTCCACACACACACACTCCTATTTATCATCACACTGTCCACGCACACACTCCTATTTATCATCACACTGTCCACACACACACACTCCTATTTATCATCACACTGTCCACACACACACTCTCCTATTTATCATCACACTGTCCACGCACACACTCCTATTTATCATCACACTGTCCACACACACACATTCCTATTTATCATCACACTGTCCACACACACACACTCCTATTTATCATCACACTGTCCACGCACACACTCCTATTTATCATCACACTGTCCACACACACACACTCCTATTTATCATCACACTGTACACACACACACACTCCTATTTATCATCACAATGTCCACACACACACACTCCTATTTATCATCACACTGTCCACGCACACACTCCTATTTATCATCACACTGTCCACACACACACACTCCTATTTATCATCACACTGTCCACGCACACACTCCTATTTATCATCACACTGTCCACACACACACACTCCTATTTATCATCACACTGTCCACGCACACACTCCTATTTATCATCACACTGTCCACACACACACACTCCTATTTATCATCACACTGTCCACACACACACACTCCTATTTATCATCACACTGTCCACACACACACACTCCTATTTATCATCACACTGTCCACGCACACACTCCTATTTATCATCACACTGTCCACACACACACACTCCTATTTATCATCACACTTTCCACGCACACACTCCTATTTATCATCACACTGTCCACACACACACTCCTATTTATCATCACACTGTCCACACACACACACTCCTATTTAATCATCACACTGTCCACACACACACACTCCTATTTATCATCACACTGTCCACGCACACACACTCCTATTTATTATCACACTGTGCACACACACACACTCCTATTTATCATCACACTGTCCACACACACACACTCCGATTTATCATCACACTGTCCACGCACACACTCCTATTTATTATCACACTGTCCACGCACACACTATTATTTATCATCACACTGTCCACACACACACACTCCTATTAATCATCACACTGTCCACACACACACACTCCTATTTATCATCACACTGTCCACGCACACACTCCTATTTATTATCACACTGTCCACGCACACACTATTATTTATCATCACACTGTCCACACACACACACTCCTATTTATTATCACACTGTCCACACACACACACTCCTATTTATCATCACACTGTCCACACACACACTCCTATTTATTATCACACTGTCCACGCACACACTATTATTTATCATCACACTGTCCACACACACACACTCCTATTTATCATCACACTGTCCACACACACACTCCTATTTATTATCACACTGTCCACACACACACACTCCTATTTATCATCACACTGTCCACACACACACTCCTATTTATCATCACACTGTCCACACACACACTCCTATTTATTATCACACTGTCCACACACACATTATTATTTATCATCACACTGTCCACACACACACACTCCTATTTATTATCACTCTGTCCACACACACACACTCCTATTTATTATCACACTGTCCACACACACACACTCCTATTTATTATCACTCTGTCCACACACACACTCCGATTTATTATCACACTGTCCACGCACACACTATTATTTATCATCACACTGTCCACACACACACACTCCTATTTATTATCACTCTGTCCACACACACACACACTCCTATTTATTATCACACTGTCCACACACACACACTCCTATTTATCATCACACTGTCCACACACACATTATTATTTATCATCACACTGTCCACACACACACACTCCTATTTATCATCACACTGTCCACACACACACTCCTATTTATTATCACACTGTCCACACACACATTATTATTTATCATCACACTGTCCACACACACACACTCCTATTTATTATCACACTGTCCACACACGCACTCCTATTTATTATCGCACTGTCCACGCACAGACTATTATTTATCATCACACTGTCCACACACACACTCCTATTTATTATCACACTGTCCACACACACATTATTATTTATCATCACACTGTCCACACACACACTCCTATTTATCATCACACTGTCCACACACACACATTCCTATTTATCATCACACTGTCCACGCACACACTATTATTTATCATCACACTTTTCACACACACACACTCCTATTTATTATCACACTGTCCACGCACACACTATTATTTATCATCACACTGTCCACATACACACTCCTATTTATTATCACACTGTCCACACACACACACTCCTATTTATCATCACACTGTCCACACACACACACTCCTATTTATCATCACACTGTCCACACACACACACTCCTATTAATCATCACACTGTCCACACACACACACTCCTATTTATCATCACACTGTCCACACACACACACTCCTATTTATCATCACACTGTCCACACACACACACTCCTATTTATCATCACACTGTCCACACACACACACTCCTATTTATCATCACACTGTCCACACACACACACTCCTATTATCATCACACTGTCCACACACACACACTCCTATTTATCATCACACTGTCCACACACACACACTCCTATTTATCATCACACTGTCCACACACACACACTCCTATTTATCATCACACTGTCCACACACACACACTCCTATTTATCATCACACTGTCCACACACACACACTCCTATTTATCATCACACTGTCCACACACACACACTCCTATTTATTATCACACTGTCCACACACACACTCCTATTAATCATCACACTGTCCACACACACACACTCCTATTTATCATCACACTGTCCACACACACACTCCTATTTATCATCACACTGTCCACACACACACACTCCTATTTATCATCACACTGTCCACACACACACACTCCTATTTATCATCACACTGTCCACGCACACACTCCTATTTATTATCACACTGTCCACACACACACTCCTATTTATTATCACACTGTCCACACACACACTCCTATTTATTATCACACTGTCCACACACACACTCCTATTTATCATCACACTGTCCACACACACACACTCCTATTTATCATCACACTGTCCACGCACACACTCCTATTTATCATCACACTGTCCACACACACACACTCCTATTTATCATCACACTGTCCACACACACACTCTCCTATTTATCATCACACTGTCCACGCACACACTCCTATTTATCATCACACTGTCCACACACACACATTCCTATTTATCATCACACTGTCCACACACACACACTCCTATTTATCATCACACTGTCCACGCACACACTCCTATTTATCATCACACTGTCCACACACACACACTCCTATTTATCATCACACTGTACACACACACACACTCCTATTTATCATCACAATGTCCACACACACACACTCCTATTTATCATCACACTGTCCACGCACACACTCCTATTTATCATCACACTGTCCACACACACACACTCCTATTTATCATCACACTGTCCACGCACACACTCCTATTTATCATCACACTGTCCACACACACACACTCCTATTTATCATCACACTGTCCACGCACACACTCCTATTTATCATCACACTGTCCACACACACACACTCCTATTTATCATCACACTGTCCACACACACACACTCCTATTTATCATCACACTGTCCACACACACACACTCCTATTTATCATCACACTGTCCACGCACACACTCCTATTTATCATCACACTGTCCACACACACACACTCCTATTTATCATCACACTTTCCACGCACACACTCCTATTTATCATCACACTGTCCACACACACACTCCTATTTATCATCACACTGTCCACACACACACACTCCTATTTAATCATCACACTGTCCACACACACACACTCCTATTTATCATCACACTGTCCACGCACACACACTCCTATTTATTATCACACTGTGCACACACACACACTCCTATTTATCATCACACTGTCCACACACACACACTCCGATTTATCATCACACTGTCCACGCACACACTCCTATTTATTATCACACTGTCCACGCACACACTATTATTTATCATCACACTGTCCACACACACACACTCCTATTAATCATCACACTGTCCACACACACACACTCCTATTTATCATCACACTGTCCACGCACACACTCCTATTTATTATCACACTGTCCACGCACACACTATTATTTATCATCACACTGTCCACACACACACACTCCTATTTATTATCACACTGTCCACACACACACACTCCTATTTATCATCACACTGTCCACACACACACTCCTATTTATTATCACACTGTCCACGCACACACTATTATTTATCATCACACTGTCCACACACACACACTCCTATTTATCATCACACTGTCCACACACACACTCCTATTTATTATCACACTGTCCACACACACACACTCCTATTTATCATCACACTGTCCACACACACACACACTCCTATTTATCATCACACTGTCCACACACACACTCCTATTTATTATCACACTGTCCACACACACACACTCCTATTTATCATCACACTGTCCACACACACACATTATTATTTATCATCACACTGTCCACACACACACTCCTATTTATCATCACACTGTCCACACACACACTCCTATTTATTATCACACTGTCCACACACACACACTCCTATTTATCATCACACTGTCCACACACACACTCCTATTTATTATCACACTGTCCACACACACACACTCCTATTTATCATCACACTGTCCACACACACATTATTATTTATCATCACACTGTCCACACACACACACTCCTATTTATTATCACTCTGTCCACACACACACACTCCTATTTATTATCACACTGTCCACACACACATTATTATTTATCATCACACTGTCCACACACACACACTCCTATTTATCATCACACTGTCCACACACACACTCCTATTTATTATCACACTGTCCACACACACATTATTATTTATCATCACACTGTCCACACACACACACTCCTATTTATTATCACTCTGTCCACACACACACACTCCTATTTATTATCACACTGTCCACACACACATTATTATTTATCATCACACTGTCCACACACACACACTCCTATTTATCATCACACTGTCCACACACACACTCCTATTTATTATCACACTGTCCACACACACATTATTATTTATCATCACACTGTCCACACACACACACTCCTATTTATTATCACTGTCCACACACACACACTCCTATTTATTATCACACTGTCCACACACACACACTCCTATTTATCATCACACTGTCCACACACACATTATTATTTATCATCACACTGTCCACACACACACACTCCTATTTATCATCACACTGTCCACACACACACTCCTATTTATTATCACACTGTCCACACACACATTATTATTTATCATCACACTGTCCACACACACACACTCCTATTTATTATCACACTGTCCTCACACACACACTCCTATTTATTATCACTCTGTCCACACACACACTCCTATTTATTATCACACTGTCCACGCACACACTATTATTTATCATCACACTGTCCACACACACACACTCCTATTTATTATCACTCTGTCCAAACACACACACTCCTATTTATTATCACACTGTCCACACACACACACTCCTATTTATCATCACACTGTCCACACACACACACTCCTATTTATCATCACACTGTCCACACACACACACTCCTATTTATCATCACACTGTCCACACACACACTCCTATTTATTATCACTCTGTCCACACACACACACTCCTATTTATTATCACACTGTCCACACACACAAACTCCTATTTATCATCACACTGTCCACACACACACACTCCTATTTATCATCACACTGTCCACACACACACACTCCTATTTATTATCACACTGTCCACACACACATTATTATTTATCATCACACTGTCCACACACACACACTCCTATTTATTATCACACTGTCCACACACACACTCCTATTTATCATCACACTGTCCACACACACACACTCCTATTTATCATCACACTGTCCACGCACACACTCCTATTTATCATCACACTGTCCACACACACACACTCCTATTTATCATCACACTGTCCACGCACACACTCCTATTTATCATCACACTGTCCACACACACACACTCCTATTTATCATCACACTGTCCACACACACACACTCCTATTTATCATCACACTGTCCACACACACACACTCCTATTTATCATCACACTGTCCACGCACACACTCCTATTTATCATCACACTGTCCACACACACACACTCCTATTTATCATCACACTGTCCACGCACACACTCCTATTTATCATCACACTGTCCACACACACACTCCTATTTATCATCACACTGTCCAGACACACACACTCCTATTTATCATCACACTGTCCACACACACACACTCCTATTTATCATCACACTGTCCACGCACACACTCATATTTATCATCACACTGTCCACACACACACACTCCGATTTATCATCACACTGTCCACACACACACACTCCTATTAATCATCACACTGTCCACACACACACACTCCTATTTATCATCACACTGTCCACGCACACACTCCTATTTATTATCACACTGTCCACGCACACACTATTATTTATCATCACACTGTCCACACACACACACTCCTATTAATCATCACACTGTCCACACACACACACTCCTATTTATCATCACACTGTCCACGCACACACTCCTATTTATTATCACACTGTCCACGCACACACTATTATTTATCATCACACTGTCCACACACACACACTCCTATTTATTATCACACTGTCCACACACACACACTCCTATTTATCATCACACTGTCCACACACACACTCCTATTTATTATCACACTGTCCACGCACACACTATTATTTATCATCACACTGTCCACACACACACACTCCTATTTATCATCACACTGTCCACACACACACTCCTATTTATTATCACACTGTCCACACACACACACTCCTATTTATCATCACACTGTCCACACACACACACACTCCTATTTATCATCACACTGTCCACACACACACTCCTATTTATTATCACACTGTCCACACACACACACTCCTATTTATCATCACACTGTCCACACACACACATTATTATTTATCATCACACTGTCCACACACACACTCCTATTTATCATCACACTGTCCACACACACACTCCTATTTATTATCACACTGTCCACACACACACACTCCTATTTATCATCACACTGTCCACACACACACTCCTATTTATTATCACACTGTCCACACACACACACTCCTATTTATCATCACACTGTCCACACACACATTATTATTTATCATCACACTGTCCACACACACACACTCCTATTTATTATCACTCTGTCCACACACACACACTCCTATTTATTATCACACTGTCCACACACACATTATTATTTATCATCACACTGTCCACACACACACACTCCTATTTATCATCACACTGTCCACACACACACTCCTATTTATTATCACACTGTCCACACACACATTATTATTTATCATCACACTGTCCACACACACACACTCCTATTTATTATCACTCTGTCCACACACACACACTCCTATTTATTATCACACTGTCCACACACACATTATTATTTATCATCACACTGTCCACACACACACACTCCTATTTATCATCACACTGTCCACACACACACTCCTATTTATTATCACACTGTCCACACACACATTATTATTTATCATCACACTGTCCACACACACACACTCCTATTTATTATCACTCTGTCCACACACACACACTCCTATTTATTATCACACTGTCCACACACACACACTCCTATTTATCATCACACTGTCCACACACACATTATTATTTATCATCACACTGTCCACACACACACACTCCTATTTATCATCACACTGTCCACACACACACTCCTATTTATTATCACACTGTCCACACACACATTATTATTTATCATCACACTGTCCACACACACACACTCCTATTTATTATCACACTGTCCACACACACACACTCCTATTTATTATCACTCTGTCCACACACACACTCCTATTTATTATCACACTGTCCACGCACACACTATTATTTATCATCACACTGTCCACACACACACACTCCTATTTATTATCACTCTGTCCACACACACACACTCCTATTTATTATCACACTGTCCACACACACACACTCCTATTTATCATCACACTGTCCACACACACACACTCCTATTTATCATCACACTGTCCACACACACACACTCCTATTTATCATCACACTGTCCACACACACACACTCCTATTTATCATCACACTGTCCACACACACACACTCCTATTTATTATCACACTGTCCACACACACATTATTATTTATCATCACACTGTCCACACACACACACTCCTATTTATTATCACACTGTCCACACACACACACTCCTATTTATTATCACTCTGTCCACACACACACTCCTATTTATTATCACACTGTCCACGCACAGACTATTATTTATCATCACACTGTCCACACACACACACTCCTATTTATCATCACACTGTCCACACACACACACTCCTATTTATTATCACACTGTTCACGCACACACTATTATTTATCATCACACTGTCCACACACACACACTCCTATTTATCATCACACTGTCCACACACACACACTCCTATTTATCATCACACTGTCCACACACACACACTCCTATTTATCATCACACTGTCCACACACACACACTCCTATTTATTATCACACTGTCCACGCACACACACTCCTATTTATCATCACACTGTCCACACACACACTCCTATTTATCATCACACTGTCCACACACACACTCCTAATTATCATCACACTGTCCACACACACACACTCCTATTTATCATCACACTGTCCACACACACACTCCTATTTATCATCACACTGTCCACACACACACACTCCTATTTATCATCACACTGTCCACACACACACTCCTATTTATTATCACACTGTCCACGCACACACTATTATTTATCATCACACTGTCCACACACACACACTCCTATTTATCATCACACTGTCCACACACACACTCCTATTTATTATCACACTGTCCACACACACACACTCCTATTTATCATCACACTGTCCACACACACACACACTCCTATTTATCATCACACTGTCCACACACACACTCCTATTTATTATCACACTGTCCACACACACACACTCCTATTTATCATCACACTGTCCACACACACACATTATTATTTATCATCACACTGTCCACACACACACTCCTAATTATCATCACACTGTCCACACACACACTCCTATTTATTATCACACTGTCCACACACACACACTCCTATTTATCATCACACTGTCCACACACACACTCCTATTTATTATCACACTGTCCACACACACACACTCCTATTTATCATCACACTTTCCACACACACACACTCCTATTTATCATCACACTGTCCACACACACATTATTATTTATCATCACACTGTCCACACACACACACTCCTATTTATCATCACACTGTCCACACACACATTATTATTTATCATCACACTGTCCACACACACATTATTATTTATCATCACACTGTCCACACACACACTCCTATTTATCATCACACTGTCCACACACACACTCCTATTTATTATCACACTGTCCACACACACACACTCCTATTTATCATCACACTGTCCACACACACACTCCTATTTATTATCACACTGTCCACACACACACACTCCTATTTATCATCACACTGTCCACACACACACACTCCTATTTATCATCACACTGTCCACACACACATTATTATTTATCATCACACTGTCCACACACACACACTCCTATTTATCATCACACTGTCCACACACACACTCCTATTTATTATCACACTGTCCACACACACATTATTATTTATCATCACACTGTCCACACACACACACTCCTATTTATTATCAGTCTGTCCACACACACACACTCCTATTTATCATCACACTGTCCACACACACACTCCTATTTATTATCACACTGTCCACACACACACACTACTATTTATTATCACACTGTCCACACACACATTATTATTTATCATCACACTGTCCACACACACACACTCCTATTTATTATCACTCTGTCCACACACACACACTCCTATTTATTATCACACTGTCCACACACACACACTCCTTTTTATCATCACACTGTCCACACACACACTCCTATTTATTATCACACTGTCCACACACACACTCCTATTTATCATCACACTGTCCACACACACACTCCTATTTATTATCACACTGTCCACACACACACACTCCTATTTATCATCACACTGTCCACACACACACTCCTATTTATTATCACACTGTCCACACACACACACTCCTATTTATCATCACACTGTCCACACACACACTACTATTTATTATCACACTGTCCACACACACATTATTATTTATCATCACACTGTCCACACACACACACTCCTATTTATTATCACACTGTCCACACACACACACTCCTATTTATCATCACACTGTCCACACACACACTCCTATTTATTATCACACTGTCCACACACACATTATTATTTATCATCACACTGTCCACACACACACTCCTCTTTATCATCACACTGTCCACACACACACACTCCTATTTATTATCACATTGTCCACACACACACACTCCTATTTATCATCACACTGTCCACACACACACTCCTATTTATTATCACACTGTCCACACACACATTATTATTTATCATCACACTGTCCACACACACACTCCTATTTATCATCACACTGTCCACACACACACACTCCTATTTATTATCACACTGTCCACACACACACACTCCTATTTATCATCACACTGTCCACACACACACTACTATTTATTATCACACTGTCCACACACACATTATTATTTATCATCACACTGTCCACACACACACACTCCTATTTATCATCACACTGTCCACACACACACTCCTATTTATTATCACACTGTCCACACACACACACTACTATTTATTATCACACTGTCCACACACACATTATTATTTATCATCACACTGTCCACACACACACACTCCTATTTATTATCACTCTGTCCACACACACACACTCCTATTTATTATCACTCTGTCCACACACACACACTCCTATTTATCATCACACTGTCCACACACACACTCCTATTTATTATCACACTGTCCACACACACACACTACTATTTATTATCACACTGTCCACACACACATTATTATTTATCATCACACTGTCCACACACACACACTCCTATTTATTATCACACTCTCCACACACACACACTCCTATTTATTATCACTCTGTCCACACACACACACTCCTATTTATTATCACACTGTCCACACACACACTCCTATTTATCATCACACTGTCCACACACACACACTCCTATTTATCATCACACTGTCCACACACACACACTCCTATTTATTATCACACTGTCCACACACACACTCCTATTTATCATCACACTGTCCACACACACACACTCCTATTTATCATCACACTGTCCACACACACACTCCTATTTATCATCACACTGTCCACACACACACACTCCTATTTATTATCGCACTGTCCACACACACACACTCCTATTTATCATCACACTGTCCACACACACACATTACTATTTATTATCACACTGTCCACACACACACACTCCTATTTATCATCACACTGTCCACACACACACTCCTATTTATCATCACACTGTCCACACACACACACACTCCTATTTATCATCACACTGTCCACACACACACTCCTATTTATCATCACACTGTCCACACACACACACTCCTATTAATCATCACACTGTCCACACACACACACATTATTATTTATTATCACACTGTCCACACACACACACTCCTATTTATCATCACACTGTACACACGCACATTACTATTTATTATCACACTGTCCACACACACACATTACTATTTATTATCAGACTGTCGACACACACACTCCTATTTATTATCACACTGTCCACACACACACATTATTATTTATTATCACACTGTCCACACACACACTCCTATTTATTATCACACTGTTCACACACACACACTCCTATTTATTATCACACTGTCCACACACACACTCCTATTTATCATCACACTGTCCACACACACACACTCCTATTTATTATCACACTGTCCACACACACACATTATTATTTATCATCACACTGTCCACACACACACACTCCTATTTATTATCACACTGTCCACACACACACATTATTATTTATCATCACACTGTCCACACACACACACTCCTATTTATTATCACACTGTCCACACACACACATTATTATTTATTATCACACTGTCCACACACACACACTCCTATTTATTATCACACTGTCCACACACACACTCCTATTTATCATCACACTGTCCACACACACACTCCTATTTATCATCACACTGTCCGCACACACACACTCCTATTTATCATCACACTGTCCACACACACACTCCTATTTATCATCACACTGTCCGCACACACACACTCCTATTTATTATCACACTGTCCACACACACACACTCCTATTTATTATCACACTGTCCACACACACACTCCTATTTATCATCACACTGTCCACACACACACTCCTATTTATCATCACACTGTCCGCACACACACACTCCTATTTATCATCACACTGTCCACACACACACTCCTATTTATTATCACACTGTCCACACACACACTCCTATTTATCATCACACTGTCCACACACACACATTATTATTTATCATCACACTGTCCACACACACACACTCCTATTTATTATCACACTGTCCACACACACACTCCTATTTATCATCACACTGTCCACACACACACTCCTATTTATCATCACACTGTCCACACACACACTCCTATTTATCATCACACTGTCCACACACACACATTATTATTTATTTTAACACTGTCCACACACACACTCCTATTTATTATCACACTGTCCACACACACACTCCTATTTATCATCACACTGTCCACACACACACATTATTATTTATTTTAACACTGTCCACACACACACTCCTATTTATTATCACACTGTCCACACACACACATTATTATTTATTTTAACACTGTCCACACACACACTCCTATTTATCATCACACTGTCCACACACACACATTATTATTTATTTTAACACTGTCCACACACACACTCCTATTTATTATCACACTGTCCACACACACACATTATTATTTATTTTAACACTGTCCACACACACACTCCTATTTATCATCACACTGTCCACACACACACATTATTATTTATTTTAACACTGTCCACACACACACTCCTATTTATTATCACACTGTCCACACACACACTCCTATTTATCATCACACTGTCCACACACACACATTATTATTTATTTTAACACTGTCCACACACACACTCCTATTTATTATCACACTGTCCACACACACACATTATTATTTATTTTAACACTGTCCACACACACACTCCTATTTATCATCACACTGTCCACACACACACATTATTATTTATTTTAACACTGTCCACACACACACTCCTATTTATTATCACACTGTCCTCACACACACACATCTCCTGTATCTCTCCACACTCTTTCATCAGTTCAATAATCTCCTCAGTCTCTATCATTTACTCTGTCTTTATACTGCTTGGTATAAGCTGTTTCCCCCCTCAATGAGATTCCCAGTTGTTTCCCACTTGCCCACCTTGTCTCAATGATTTCAGCCTGTAGATTGGGCCGAATGTTTTGCCCAGCTTGGTGAGGTGGACGTGTAGGTTCTGCTGTCTCAGATCCCGCAGGTTTCCTATGATTGGCAGTGAGGGCGGACCAGGAAGCTCCTGCTGCCTCCATTGTCTCTGGAAGGTCGCGGATCTGCAGAACTTCAGTGCAAGTATGAGAAAGATTAGGCTGAACAGCAGCATTGTTATCATGGTGAGGTCTTGCTGAGTCTGGCAGCAGCTGCAATCTGATGTGAAATTTGGTTGTGGTTTGAGTGATATGGAATGTCTCTTCACTACAAAAAGGTCAGCTTGCCCTCTACTGAGGGCTGAGGTCATCTGCCTGTCAGATTTCCTTCACACTGTCCCACTCTTGTCATCCCGTATCTGTCCCATGAGAGGCCAAGGCCCAGACTTGAACCTTTCACTCACCCATCAGTCTCACAGCCTCTAGAATCACAGCTCCTCTCTCCTTAACTTTCCCACTCCAAGCATTGTAGGAAGCAAGATTGGAGGCCATTTGTCCCATCTTAGGCTATCCATCCAGAGAGATCCTAATCTGTGATTCAAAGTCAACAGATGATTAATGGGATAGACAAAAGTGGGAGGAAGACAGGAGAGTCAGGGGTGAAGAGGAGGAATTTGGGTTAGATGATGAGAATCAAACAGGAGTGTTTGTGTGGGCAGAGTGGTTTTGTTACTGGACCCCGAATCCAGAGGCCTAGACTAGTGCTCCAGAGACAAGAGTTCAAATCCCACCACAGCAGCTGGGAAATTTAAGTTAATTCAATTAAATAAATAAATCTGGAATTAAAAGCTTGTCTCAGTAATTCAAGCCACTCAGTTGTAATCAAGAAGGCAGCTCACCAGCACATTCTCAAGAGCAATTTCTGGGGATGTGGGTGTCACGGGCAAAGCCAGCATTTGTGGCCCATCCCTAACTGTCTTCGACAACTGAATGCCTTGCTCGGCCATTTCAGAGGGCTGTGGGTCACATTGCTGTGGGTCTGGAGTCACATGTAGGCCAGACCAGGTAAGGACAGCAGATTTCCTCCCCTAAAGGAACCAGGTGGGTTTTTGACGGCAATTGATGATAGTTTCCTGGCACCATTACAGATACTAGCTTTCAATTCCAGATTTTTATTATTCATTGAATTTAAATTCCACTAGCTGCCGAGGTGGGATTTGAACCCATGTCCCCAGGACATTAGCTTGTCGTCACAGAGTCAGAACAGAGGGGCAGGTTCTCATATATAAACTAGGGCTGGGCCGGAGTGGTCGTGGGGGGGGGGAAGTGCGGGTGCAGGGGTTAGAGGGAGAGGCACTGTCAGGATAAACATTCCCAAAGCAGGAAGTCAGAACGAGGAGAGATAATATCAATGAAACAAAAAGGGCTGCAGGGACATAGCAGAGGAGAGTAATAAACACTTGCATTTATATAGCACCTTTCACATCCTCAGGACACCCCAAACTGCTTTACAGCCAATCAAGTACTTTCGAAGTGTAGTCACTGTTGCAATGTAGGAAACGGGGCAGCCAAATCGCACACAGCAAGATCCCACAAACAGCAAGGTGATAAGGACCAGAGCGTCTGTTTTTTTAGTGATGTTGATTGGTTCAGGACACCGGGGAGAACTCTCCAGCTCTTCTTTGAAATAGTGGCTTTGGGATACTTTACACCAGCTGAGAGGCCAGACAGGGCCTTGGTTTAATGTCTCAGCTGAAAGGCGGCACCTTTGACTGGACTGCACTCCCTCAGTGCCGCATTGATGTGTCAGGATAAATAACTGAATCAGAGGCAGGACTGTTACCCACTGAGGGACTGCTAACTTGGGGAGCAAGGCAACATGCACACAAATCTTTGAAGGCAACAGGACAAGTTGGTAAAGCTGTTTTAAATAAAAAAAACTTTAGGGATCCCGGGTTTTGTAAATAGAGCCATTGAGTTAAAAAAAACGAAGGAAGCTTTGCCAAACCTTTCTAAAACATTGGTTAGGCCTCAGCTGGGCTATTGTGTCCAATTCTGGGCACCACACTTGGTAAGGCTTTCTAGAGGGTGAGGGGACTACAGTTAAGTGGAGAGGTGCGAGGAGCTGGGATTGTTCTCCTTAGAGCACAGAAGGTTAAGGACACAACAAACCAAGAAATAGGAGCAGAATTAGACCATTCGGCCCATCGAGCCTGCACCGCCATTCAATACGGTCATGGTGGATCTTGGGCTTCAATTCCACTTTCCCGCTCTCCATATCCCTTCAATAAAATCAGAAAGGTGTGGAGGGAGAGACAGAGTTAACGGTTCAGGTCTGAGACCTTTCATCAGAACTGGCAAAAGTTAGAAATGTAATATGTTTCAAACGAGTAAAGTGGGGGTGAGGGGATAGGGCAGTGGGCAGGAGAGATTAACTGACAAGGACATGGGGCAAAGGCAAAGAGAGTGTACTAATGGTGTGGTGAAAGATAAAACATTAGTGCAGAGGGAGTGTTAATGACAGAATAATGAGCAACCCTAGCCAAAAGCACAAACATGTAAGAAACAGTAGGCAGGCACAAGGTTAAAAAAAAGAACAAAATAAAGTAAAATAAAAATTAAAAAAGGAGGCCCGTCATGCTGTGAAATTATGTTCAGTCCGGCAGGCTGTAGTGTGCATAATCGGTAGATGAGATGCTGTTCCTCGAGCTTGCGTTGATGTTCACTGGAACACTGCAGCAATCCCAGGACAGAGATGTGAGCATGAGAGCAGGGGGGAGTGTTGAAATGGCAAGCAACCGGAAGCTCAGGGTCCTGCTTGCGGACTGAGCGGAGATGTTCCGCAAAGCGATCACCCAGTCTGCGTTTGGTCTCCCCAATGTAGAGGAGACCACGTTGTGAGCAGCGAATACAGTATACTACATTGAAAGAAGTACAAGTAAATCGCTGCTTCACCTGAAAGGAGTGTTTGGGGCTTTGGATAATGAGGAGAGAGGAGGTAAATGGGCAGGTATTACATCTCCTGCAATTGCAGGGGAAGGTGCCGTGGGAAGGGGACGAGGTGTCGGGGTTAATGGAGGAGTAGACCAGGGTGTCGCGGAGGGAATGATCCCTTCGGAACGCTGACAGGGGAAGGGAGGGGAAGATGCGACTGGTGGTGGCATCACATTGGACCTGGAAAGAGAGATTGGGGATCGGGGAGGGAGAGAGATTGGGGGTCAGGGAGGGAGAGAGATTGGGGGAGAGAGATTGGGGATCGGGGATGGAGAGAGATTGGGGGAGAGAGATTGGGGGTCAGGGAGAGAGAGAGATTGGGGGAGAGAGATTGGGGGTCAGGAAGAGAGAGAGATCGGGGGAGAGAGATTGGGGGTCAGGGAGAGAGAGATTGGGGATCGGGGGGCAGAGAGATTGGGGGTCAGGGGAGAGAGATTGGGGGTCAGGGAGAGAGAGAGATTGGGGGAGAGAGATTGGGGATCGGGGAGGGAGAGAGATTGGGGGAGAGAGATTGGGGGTCAGGGGAGAGAGATTGGGGGTCAGGGAGGGAGAGAGATCGGGGGAGAGAGATTGGGGATCGGGGAGGGAGAGAGATTGGGGGTCAGGGGAGAGAGATTAGGGGTCAGGGAGAGAGAGATTGGGGATCGGGGGCAGACAGATTGGGGGTCAGGGAGGGAGATCGACAGGGGAGAGATCGGGATGAGAACGAGATTGGGGAGGGAGAGAGAGGTAGGGGAGGGAGAGATAGAGATCAGGGATTAGGGAGGGGGAGAGAGATTGGGAAGGGAGAGAGAGCTCAGAGATTGGGGATGGAGATCAGGGATCGGGGAAGGGGGTCACGGAGGGAGATCGGGGATCGGAAGGGATTTTGGGGAGGGAGAGAGAGAGAGAGGTCGAGGAGAGAGATCAGGGATCAGGGAGGGAAAGAGATCAAGGATCAGGAGGGAGATTGGGGAGGGAGAGAGAGATCGAAAAGGGAGAGAGAGATCGGGGAGAGATATCGGGGAGAGAGAGATCGAGAAGGGAGAGAGAGATCGGGGAGAGAGATCGGGGACAGAGAGATCGGGGATCAGGGAAGGAAAGAGAGGGCGAGGATCGGGAGGGAGATTGGGGAGGGAGAGATCGAGGAGGGAGAGATTGTGGAGGGAAAGGTAGATCAGGGAGGCAGAGAGATAGAGAGATATCGAGGAGGGAGGGAAGGATTGGGGAGGGAGAGACAGTTCATGGAGGAAAAGGGAGATCAGGGATCAGGATTGTGGAGAGAGAGATCAGGGAGAGCAATCAGGGAGAGAGAGATCGGGGATCAGGGAGGGAAAGATCAGGGATCGAAGAGGGAGAGATCGGGGAGGGAGAGCGAGATCGGTGAGGAAGAGATCAGGGATAGAGGGACAGAACGAAGAGGGAGAGAGAGAAATCAGGGATCGGGGAGGGAGAGAGAGATTAGGGATCGGGGAAGAAGAGAGAAATCGGGGATCGGGGAGTGAGAGAGAGATCGGGGATCAGGCAGCGAGAGAGAGATTAGGGATCGGGGAGGGAGAGAGAGATCGGGGATCGGGGAGGGAGAGAGAGATTGGGGATCGGGGAGGGAGAGAGAGATTGGGGAGGAAGATCGGGGATCGAGGAGGAAAAAAGCAGGGAGGGAGAGAGAGATCAGTGAGAGAGAGATCAGGGAAGGGGGGACAGATCGAAGAGGGAAAGAGAGATTAGGGATCGGGGAGGGAGATTGAGGAGGGAGATCGGCGGGGGAGAGAGAGATCGTGGAGGGAAAGGGAGATCAGGGAGGCAGAGCGAGATCAGGGGAGATAGGGAGAGATCGAGGAGGGAGGGAAGGATTGGAGAGGGAGGCAGAATTCATGGAGGGAAAGGGAGATCAGGGAGAGAGAGTGATCAAGGAAGGAGAGATCTGGCAGGCGGAGGGAGAGATCCATGAGAGAGAGTGAGATCGGGGAGGGAGAGAGAGAGATCAAGTAGGGAGAAAAAGAGAGATTGGGGAGGGAGGGGGGAGAGAGAGATCGGGGAGGGAGGGGGAGATTGGGGATTGGGGTGGTAGAGTTCAGGAAGGGAGAGAAAGATCAGGGATCAGAAAGGAAGAGGTCATGGAGGGAGGGAGATATTGGGGAGGGAGGGGGGAATAGGGATCAGGGAGGATGGGATCAGGAAGGGAGAGAGGGATCGGGGAGGGAGAGAGGGATCGGGGAAGGAGAGCGAGATCAGGGAGAAAGAGAGAGATCAGGGATTAGGGAGTGAGAGAGCGATCAGGAGAAGGAGATCAAGGAGGGAGAGAGAGATCGTGGATCGGGGAGGAAGAGATTTGCGAGGGAGGGAGAGATCGGGGAGGGAGAGTTCGGGGATAGAGGAGAGAGAGATCGGGGAGGGAAAGTTCAGGGATAGAAGAGAGAGAGATCGGGGTGGGAGGGAGAGTTCGGGGATAGAGGAGAGAGAGATCGGGGAGGGAAAGTTCAGGGATAGAGGAGAGAGAGATCGGGGTGGGAGGGAGAGTTCGGGGATAGAGGAGAGAGAGATCGGGGAGGGAAAGTTCAGGGATAGAGGAGGGAGAGATCTACAGGGAGTCTGATCGGGAGACACTCCGGTCCTCTTGACCCACAAGGAGTGCTGAATTGGCAGTTCCCATCTCGAACATCTCCTCCTGCCTCACTTTTACTGTTGGGTTTGCTCCCGGTAAAAACTTTCCCCATTTCCTAATCTTTAACCCCTGACACTCTCCCGCCTGGCCTGCTGAGTGTTAGGAAGTAACAGGCGTAAGGCACTGGCAGGTTTGCAGGTGTCAGGTGGCTTTTCTGGAGGAATGGGAGTAAATGCAGGGAAATGTCCTCCCCCTCCCCCTCCCCCTCTGTAGTTATCTCATCTCCTTGTGAAATCGAACACATCATTCTCTCTGAGGAACAGTCATCAAGGACTCAGCACATTGACTGACAGTTAAGTGTGGTATATGTTCCAGGAGATGAATCAGTCAGAATTTATCTGCACAGCCCAGTCTAACAGGGTCAGGGTTAAACACGTACACACTGCCATCATGTTGACATTAAATGCTGATGGAGGGCCACAATGACAAAGATTGAACAGCCAAGTTGACGCAGAGTGAGTTCTCAACTGTGAATGAAAGCCAAATGCTTTAAATTAAAGACCGCTTGGATTCGAAAACAGTGGAGCTGTTTGTTGCTTACATTAAGACAGGTCTTGCATTTCTATGACGCCTTTCACAATCTCAGGATATCCCAAAGTGCTTCACAGCCAATGATGTACCTCTGAAGTGTAATGGAGGAAATGGGGCAACCAATAGGCACACAGTAAGATCCCACAAGGCCCCATCTGCCCTGAATAGACTTAGGACACAGATCAGCCATTATCTCACTGAACGGCCGAACAGGCTGGAGGGGCTGAATGGCCTCCTCTTGTTCCTCACACTAGCTGTGTTATCATAAGTGTTATTAAATGAAGAAGTGTCTCCATATCAGTGGGACGGATCCTAAGTTGGAGGTAATAACCTAACTCTCCGGGCAGGAATGCTATGGGATCAGTTGGAATGTTGCTTTTATTCCCAGCCGAATATTACTGTTCAGTGACTTCAATGGAGATTGGGGTTGGGAGGGTTATAAATCCAGCATTATACATGATCCCATCAGTTTCCTGACCATAACTTAGGTTAAAATTGACCCCAGCTTTGATGGTGTCAATAGCGATGGGTGATAATGAGACACAGTCTGTTTTCCATCCCTTCCCCATTTAAAAGTCCATTGAAGTCAAACAAGGAGAGTGTGAAACTGTGGGTTCTTGCAATCACTCAATTTACTGTCTCTTGTTTGTCACACTGTTTCTCCAACATCCAGTACAGGACGAGTTGAAATTTCCTCCAACTAAATATGGGAAAGTCTGAAGCCCATTCCTCTCGGCCCTCACCACATCTCTGTTCCCTAGCTACCAACACCATCCCTCTCCCTGGAAACTGTCTGAGGCTGAACCAGGCCGTTCACAAACTTAGTGTCAGCTTTGACTCCGAGGTGAGCTTTCGGCCAGATATTCGTGCCATCACTAAGACCGCCTATTTCTATCTCCATGACATCACCCAACTCTGCCCCTGCCTCAGCTCATCTGCTGCTTAAGAGCTACAGCTTTGACCATGATTTTGGTCACCTGCCCAAATATCTCCCAATGTGGCTCCCTGTCAAATTTTGTTTGATAATCATTCCTATGAAGCACTTTGGGACATTTAAGACATTAAATTGTTATTGGCTTACAGTATGACACTGTCAAGGTCTGCTCCTATTAGACCTCTTGTTTGGTGTTCAGATTGTGAAAAGCTTGTTTTGTAAAATTACTATGAATTGGCTGAAGTTACAAAAGGTAATGGAAGGAAAAGGTGCCACAGTGGTTAGCACCGCAGCCTCATAGCTCCAGCGACCCAGGTTTGGTTCTGGGTACTACCTGTGCCAAGTTTGCAAGTCTGCCCTGTGACTGTGTGGGTTTCCTCCCACATGCCAAAGACTTGCAGGTTGATAGGTAATTGGCCATTGTTGAAAGAAAAATTGCCCCTCGTATAGGTAGGTGGTAGGAGAATTGAGGGGAGGTGGGGATGTGAGAGGGAAAATGGGATTAATCTAGGTATAAATGGTTGGTGTGGACTCAGGCCGAAGGGCCTGTTTTGGTGCTGTATCTCTCTATGAAACCAAATTCAGGAATCTTACAGATCTTACACATCAATAATTGAATCAGGAGCATTAAGTAGAAAATTCCCTTTATTATTTCATATTACTTCTCATTTCACAGGATTTAACATTTCTCCATCTCACACTTAATTCATTCATAGAGGAACCACATGACTGTACTGTAGACTCATTATGATAGAGCTCTTTAATATGTAACAGCCAGACATACCAAACCTGTATACATTGTTTACATAGAGGTGTCATTGAGTCACAGCTCACCAGTTTGAGTCGAACTGATCATATCATTTAGATAAATGATGAAATAGGCAACAAATTTCCAGCGCCAAAGCCAACTCATCATGGCTTTAAAAAAAAGATTTGTTTAAAAAGCTGTACATATCTCGACTGGAGAGGCAAGGAAATTTAATGCAGTGACTAGTTCTGACCCAGTGCTATCTGTTACAGTCTGTCTGGGTGCTGTTTGTTACAGTCAGAGAGGGTGTTGTCTGTTACAGTCAGACCGGGAGCTGCCTGCTATAGTCCGACTGGGTGCTGCCAAATACAGCATGCGTGCTGTCTGTTACCTTGGCCAGTTCTGATGAAAAGTCACTGGCCTGAAACGTTAACCCTGCTTCTCTCTCCACAGACCTGCTGAGCATTTTCAGGTTTTATTTCAGATTTCCGGCATCTGCAGTATTTTGCTTTTATTTTCCGTCTGTTACAGTCTGACTGAGTGCTGTCTGTTACAGTCTGACTGTGTTCTGTTTGCTACAGTCTGACTGGGTGCTGTCTGAGTGCTGTTTGCTACAGCCTGACTGAGTGCTGTTACAGTCTGACTGAGTGCTGTTTGTTACAGTCTGTCTGTGTTCTGTTTGTTACAGTCTGACTGGGTGCTGTCTGAGTGCTGCTGTTACAGTCTGACTGAGTGCTCTCTGTTACAGTCTGACTGAATGCTGTCTATTAGTCTGACTGAGTGCTGTTTCTTACAGTCTGACTGAGTGCTCTCTGTTACAGTCTGACTGAATGCTGTCTATTACAGTCTGACTGAGTGCTCTCTGTTACAGTCTGTCTGAGTGCTCTCTGTTACAGTCTGACTGAGTGCTCTCTGTTACAGTCTGACTGAGTGCTCTCTGTTACAGTCTGACTGAGTGCTGTCTGTTACGGTCTGACTGGGTGCTGTCTGAGTGCTGTTTGCTACAGCCTGACTGAGTGCTGTTACAGTCTGACTGAGTGCTGTTTGTTACAGTCTGTCTGTGTTCTGTTTGTTACAGTCTGACTGAGTGCTGTCTGAGTGCTGTTTGCTACAGCCTGACTGAGTGCTGTTACAGTCTGACTGAGTGCTGTTTGTTACAGTCTGTCTGTGTTCTGTTTGTTACAGTCTGACTGGGTGCTGTCTGAGTGCCGCTGTTACAGTCTGACTGAGTGCTGTCATTACAGTCTGACTGAGTGCTCTCTGTTACAGGCTGACTGAGTGCTGTTTCTTACAGTCTGATTGAGTGCTCTCTGTTACAGTCTGACTGAATGCTGTCTATTACAGTCTGACTGAGTGCTCTCTGTTACAGTCTGACTGAGTGCTCTCTGTTACAGTCTGAATGAATGCTCTCTGTTACAGTCTGACTGAGTGCTGTCTGTTAAAGTCTGACTGAGCCCTGTTGTTACAGTCTGACTGCTCTCTGTTACAGTCTGACTGAATACTGTCTAATACAGTCTGACTGAGTGCTCTCTGTTACAGTCTGACTGAGTGCTCTCTGTTACAGTCTGAATGAGTGCTGTTGTTACAGTCTGACTGGGTGCTGTCTGAGTGCTGCTGTTACAGTCTGACTGAGTGCTGTCGTTACAGTCTGACTGAGTGCTCTCTGTTACAGGCTGACTGAGTGCTGTTTCTTACAGTCTGATTGAGTGATCTCTATTACAGGCTGACTGAATGCTGTTTATTACAGTCTGACAGAGTGCTCTCTGTTACAGTCTGACTGAGTGCTCCCTGTTACAGTCTGACTGAGTGCTCTCTGTTACAGTCTGACTGGGTGCTGTCTGAGTGCTGTTTGCTACAGCCTGACTGAGTGCTGTTACAGTCTGACTGAGTGCTGTTTGTTACAGTCTGTCTGTGTTCTGTTTGTTACAGTCTGACTTAGTGCTGTCTGAGTGCTGTTTGCTACAGCCTGAGTAAGTGCTGTTACAGTCTGACTGAGTGCTGTTTGTTACAGTCTGTCTGTGTTCTGTTTGTTACAGTCTGACTGGGTGCCGTCTGAGTGCTGCTGTTACAGTCTGACTGAGTGCTGTCGTTACAGTCTGACTGAGTGCTCTCTGTTACAGGCTGACTGAGTGCTGTTTCTTACAGTCTGAGTGCTCTCTGTTACAGTCTGACTGAATGCTGTCTATTACAGTCTGACTGAGTGCTCTCTGTTACAGTCTGACTAAGTGCTCTCTGTTACAGTCTGACTGAGTGCTCTCTGTTACAGTCTGACTGAGTGCTCTCTGTTACAGTCTGAATGAATGCTCTCTGTTACAGTCTGACTGAGTGCTGTTGTTACAGTCTGACTGGGTGCTGTCTGAGTGCTGCTGTTACAGTCTGACTGAGTGCTGTCGTTACAGTCTGACTGAGTGCTCTCTGTTACAGGCTGACTGAGTGCTGTTTCTTACAGTCTGATTGAGTGCTCTCTGTTACAGTCTGACTGAATGCTGTCTACTACAGTCTGACAGAGTGCTCTCTGTTACAGTCTGAATGAATGCTCTCTGTTACAGGCTGACTGAGTGCTGGTTCTTACAGTCTGATTGAGTGCTCTCTGTTACAGTCTGACTGAATGCTGTCTATTACAGTCTGACTGAGTGCTCTCTGTTACAGTCTGACTGAGTGCTCTCTGTTACAGTCTGAATGAATGCTGTCTATTACAGTCTGACAGAGTGCTGTCGTTACAGTCTGACTGAGTGCTCTCTGTTACAGGCTGACTGAGTGCTGTTTCTTACAGTCTGATTGAGTGCTCTCTGTTACAGTCTGACTGAATGCTGTCTATTACAGTCTGACAGTGCTCTCTGTTACAGTCTGAATGAATGCTCTCTGTTACAGGCTGACTGAGTGCTGTCTGTTACAGTCTGACTGAGTTCTGTTGTTACAGTCTGACTGCTCTCTGTTACAGTCTGACTGAATACTGTCTAATACAGTCTGACTGAGTGCTCTCTGTTACAGTCTGACTGAGTGCTGTTTCTTACAGTCTGACTGAGTGCTCTCTGTTACAGTCTGACTGCATGCTGTCTATTACAGTCTGACTGAGTGCTCTCTGTTACAGTCTGACTGAGTGCTCTCTGTTACAGTCTGACTGAGTGCTGTTGTTACAGTCTGACTGGGTGCTGTCTGAGTGCTGCTGTTACAGTCTGACTGAGTGCTGTCGTTACAGTCTGACTGAGTGCTCTCTGTTACAGGCTGACTGAGTGCTGTTTCTTACAGTCTGATTGAGTGCTCTCTGTTACAGTCTGACTGAATGCTGTCTATTACAGTCTGACTGAGTGCTCTCTGTTACAGTCTGACTGAGTGCTCTCTGTTACAGTCTGAATGAATGCTGTCTATTACAGACTGACAGAGTGCTGTCGTTACAGTCTGACTGAGTGCTCTCTGTTACAGGCTGACTGAGTGCTGTTTCTTACAGTCTGATTGAGTGCTCTCTGTTACAGTCTGACTGAATGCTGTCTATTACAGTCTGACAGTGCTCTCTGTTACAGTCTGAATGAATGCTCTCTGTTACAGTCTGACTGAGTGCTGTCTGTTACAGTCTGACTGAGTTCTGTTGTTACAGTCTGACTGCTCTCTGTTACAGTCTGACTGAATACTGTCTAATACAGTCTGACTGAGTGCTCTCTGTTACAGTCTGACTGAGTGCTGTTTGTTACAGTCTGACTGAGTGCTCTCTGTTACAGTCTGACTGCATGCTGTCTATTACAGTCTGACTGGGTGCTGTCTGAGTGCTGCTGTTACAGTCTGACTGAGTGCTGTCGTTACAGTCTGACTGAGTGCTCTCTGTTACAGGCTGACTGAGTGCTGTTTCTTACAGTCTGAATGAATGCTCTCTGTTACAGTCTGACTGAGTGCTGTCTGTTACAGTCTGACTGGGTTCTGTTGTTACAGTCTGACTGCTCTCTGTTACAGTCTGACTGCATGCTGTCTATTACAGGCTGACTGAGTGCTCTCTGTTACAGTCTGACTGAGTGCTCTCTGTTACAGTCTGACTGAGTGCTGTTGTTACAGTCTGACTGGGTGCTGTCTGAGTGCTGCTGTTACAGTCTGACTGAATGCTGTCATTACAGTCTGACTGAGTGCTCTCTGTTACAGGCTGACTGAGTGCTGTTTCTTACAGTCTGATTGAGTGCTCTCTGTTACAGTCTGACTGCATGCTGTCTATTACAGTCTGACTGAGTGCTCTCTGTTACAGTCTGACTGAGTGCTGCTGTTACAGTCTGACGGAATACTGTCTAATACAGTCTGACTGAGTGCTCTCTGTTACAGTCTGACTGAGTGCTGTTTCTTACAGTCTGACTGAGTGCTCTCTGTTACAGTCTGACTGCATGCTGTCTATTACAGTCTGACTGAGTGCTCTCTGTTACAGTCTGACTGAGTGCTCTCTGTTACAGTCTGACTGAGTGCTGTTGTTACAGTCTGACTGGGTGCTGTCTGAGTGCTGCTGTTACAGTCTGACTGAGTGCTGTCGTTACAGGCTGACTGAGTGCTGTTTCTTACAGTCTGATTGAGTGCTCTATGTTACAGTCTGACTGAATGCTGTCTATTGCAGTCTGACAGAGTGCTCTCTGTTACAGTCTGAATGAATGCTCTCTGTTACAGTCTGACTGAGTGCTGGCTGTTACAGTCTGACTGGGTTCTGTTGTTACAGTCTGACTGCTCTCTGTTACAGTCTGACTGCATGCTGTCTATTACAGGCTGACTGAGTGCTCTCTGTTACAGTCTGACTGAGTGCTCTCTGTTACAGTCTGACTGAGTGCTGTTGTTACAGTCTGACTGGGTGCTGTCTGAGTGCTGCTGTTCAGTCTGACTGAATGCTGTCATTACAGTCTGACTGAGTGCTCTCTGTTACAGGCTGACTGAGTGCTGTTTCTTACAGTCTGATTGAGTGCTCTCTGTTACAGTCTGACTGCATGCTGTCTATTACAGTCTGACTGAGTGCTCTCTGTTACAGTCTGACTGAGTGCTGCTGTTACAGTCTGACGGAATGCTGTCATTACAGTCTGACTGAGTGCTCTCTGTTACAGGCTGACTGAGTGCTGTTTCTTACAGTCTGATTGAGTGCTCTCCGTTACAGTCTGACTGAATGCTGTCTATTACAGTCTGACTGAGTGCTCTCTGTTGCAGTCTGATTGAGTGCTCTCTGTTACAGTCTGAATGAATGCTCTCTGTCACAGTCTGACTGAGTGCTGTCTGTTACCGTCTGACTGAGTTCTATTGTTACAGTCTGACTGCTCTCTGTTACAGTCTGACTGAATACTGTCTAATACAGTCTGACTGAGTGCTCTCTGTTACAGTCTGACTGAGTGCTGTTTCTTACAGTCTGACTGAGTGCTCTCTGTTACAGTCTGACTCAATGCTGTCTATTACAGTCTGACTGAGTGCTCTCTGTTACAGTCTGACTGAGTGTTCTCTGTTACAGTCTGACTGAATGCTGTCTATTACAGTCTGACTGAGTTCTGTTGTTCCAGTCTGACTGAATGCTGTCTATTACAGTCTGACTGAGTGCTCTCTGTTACAGTCTGACTGAGTGCTCTCTGTTACAGTCTGTCTGAGTGCTGTTTCTTACAGTCTGACTGAGTGCTCTCTGTTACAGTCTGACAGAGTGCTCTCTGTTACAGTCTGTCTGAGTGCTGTTTCTTACAGTCTGACTGAGTGCTCTCTGTTACAGTCTGACTGAGTGCTCTCTGTTACAGTCTGTCTGAGTGCTGTTTCTTACAGTCTGACTGAGTGCTCTCTGTTACAGTCTGACAGAGTGCTCTCTGTTACAGTCTGTCTGAGTGCTGTTTCTTACAGTCTGACTGAGTGCTCTCTGTTACAGTCTGACTGAATGCTCTCTGTTACGGTCTGACCTAGTGCTGTTTCTTACAGTCTGACTGAGTGCTCTCTGCTACAGTCTGACTGCATGCTGTCTATTACAGTCTGACTGAGTGCTCTCTGTTACAGTCTGTTGAGTGCTCTCTGTTACAGTCTGACTGAGTGCTGTTGTTACAGTCTGACTGAGTGCTCTCTGTTACAGTCTGACTGAATGCTGTCTATTACTGTCTGACTGAGTGCTCTCTGTTACAGTCTGACTGAGTGCTGATTCTTACAGTCTGTCTGAGTGCTGTTTCTTACAGTCTGACAGAATGCTGTCTATTACAGTCTGACTGAGTGCTCTCTGTTACAGTCTGACTGAATGCTGCCTATTACAGGCTGACTGAGTTCTGTTGTTACAGTCTGACTGAATGCTGTCTCTTACTGTCTGACTGAGTGCTCTCTGTTACAGTCTGTCCGAGTGCTGTTTCTTACAGTCTGACTGAGTGCTCTCTGTTACAGTCTGACTGAGTGCTGTTTCTTACAGTCTGACTGAGTGCTCTCTGTTACAGTCTGACTGCATGCTGTCTATTACAGTCTGACTGAGTGCTCTCTGTTACAGTCTAACTGAGTGCTCTCTGTTACAGTCTGACTGAGTGCTCTCTGTAACAGTCTGTCCGAGTGCTGTTTCTTACAGTCTGACTGAATGCTGTCTCTTACTGTCTGACTGAGTGCTCTCTGTTACAGTCTGACTGAGTGCTCTCTGTTACAGTCTGTCTGAATGCTGTTTCCTACAGTCTGACTGAGTGCTCTCTGTTACAGTCTGACTGAGTGCTCTCTGTTACAGTCTGTCCGAGTGCTGTTTCTTACAGTCTGACTGAGTGCTCTCTGTTACAGTCTGACTGAGTGCTGTTTCTTAGTCTGACTGAGTGCTCTCTGTTACAGTCTGACTGCATGTTGTCTATTACAGTCTGACTGAGTGCTCTCTGTTACAGTCTGACTGAGTGCTGTTGTTATAGTCTGACTGAGTGCTGTCGATTACAGGCTGACTGAGTTCTGTTGTTACAGTCTGACTGAATGCTGTCTATTACAGTCTGACTGAGTGATCTCTGTTACAGTCTGACTGAGTGCTCTCTGTTACAGTCTGTCTGAATGCTGTTTCTTACAGTCTGACTGAGTGCTCTCTGTTACAGTCTGACTGAGTTCTGTTGTTACAGTCTGACTGAGTGCTCTCTGTTACAGTCTGACTGAGTGCTCTCTGTTACAGTATGACTGAGTGCTCTCTGTTACAGTCTGTCCGAGTGCTGTTTCTTACAGTCTGAATGAATGCTGTCTATTACAGTCTGACAGAGTGCTGTCTGTTCCAGTCTAACTGAGTGCTCTCTGTTACAGTCTGACTGAGTGCTCTCCGTTACAGTCTGACTGAGTGCTGTTTGTTGCAGTCTGACTGAGTGCTGTCCATTACAGTCTGACTGAGTGCTCTCTGTTACAGTCTGACTGAGTGCTCTCAGTTACAGTCTGACTGAGTGCTGTCTGTTGCAGTGTGTCGGAGTGCTGTCCATTACAGTCTGACTGAATGCTGTCTATTACAGTCTGACTGAGTGCTCTCTGTTACAGTCTGACTGAGTGCTCTCTGTTACAGTCTGACTGAATGCTGTCTATTACAGTCTGACTGAGTGCTCTCTGTTACAGTCTGACTGAGTGCTCTCTGTTACAATCTGACTGAGTGCTGTCCATTACAGTTTGACTGAGTGCTCTCTGTTACAGTCTGACTGAGTGCTGTTTGTTACAGTCTGACGTAGTGCTGTCTGTTACAGTGTGTCGGAGTGCTGTCCATTACAGTCTGACTGAATGCTGTCTATTACAGTCTGACTGAGTGCTCTCTGTTACAGTCTGACTGAGTGCTCTCTGTTACAGTCTGACTGAGTGCTCTCTGTTACAGTCTGACTGAGCAATCTCTGTTACAGTCTGACTGAATGCTCTCTGTTACAATCTGACTGAATGCTGTCCATTACAATCTGATTGAGTGCTGTCTGCTACAGCCTGTCTGAGTGCTGTCTGTTGCAGTTTGACTGAGTGCTCTCTGTTGCAGTCTGACTGAGTGCTGTTTTTTACAGTCTGACTGAGTGCTCTCTGTTACAGTCTGACTGAGTGCTCTCTGTTACAGCCTGACTGAGTGCTCTCTGTTATAGTCTGACTGAGTGCTGTTTGTTGCAGTCTGACTGAGTGCTGTCCATTACAGACTGACTGAGTGTTCTCTGCTACAGTCTGACTGAGTGCTGTTTGTTGCAGTCTGACTGAGTGCTGTCTGTTACAGTGTGTTGGAGTGCTGTCCATTACAGTCTAACTGAGTGCTCTCTGTTACAGTCTGACTGAGTGCTGTCTGTTACAGTCTGACTGAGTGCTGTCCGTTACATTATGACTGAATACCGTCGGTTACCATCTGCTGTCTATTAGCCTGACAGTGCTATCTGTCACAGTCTGACTGAGTGTTGTCTGTTACAGTCTGACTGCATGCTGTCTGTTACAGTCCAACTGAGTGCCCACTGTTACAGTCTGACTAAGTACCATCTGTTACCGCCTGCTGTCTATTAGCCTAACAGTGCTATCTCTTACAGTCTTACTGAGTGTTGTCTGTTACAGTCTGACTGCGTGCTATCTGTCACAGCCTGACTTGGAGCTGTCTGTTACAGACTGGCTTAGAGGTGTCTATTACAGTCTTAGTGTTGTCGATTACAGTGTGATGTGGAGCTGTCTGTTAAAGTCTGACTTAGAGCTGTCTGTTACAGTCTGACTGAGTGCTTTCTGTTACAGTCTGGCAGATGCTTTCTGTTACAGTCTGAGTGCTGTCTATTACAGTCTGACTTGGAGCTGTCTGTTACAGGTTGACTGTGTGCAGTCAATTGCAGTCTGTCTGATGCTGTCTGTTACAGTCTGAGTGCTATTGCAGTCTGACATGGAGCTGTCTGTTACAGTCTGACTTGGAGCTGTCTGTTACAGGCTGACTGAGTGCAGTCAGTTGCAGTCTGTCTGATGCTGTCTGTTACAGTCTGAGTGCTGTCTGTTACAGTCTGATGGATGTTGTCTGTTACTGTCTGACTGAGTGCTGTCTGTTACAGTCTGACCATCTACTGTCTGTTACAGTCTGAATGAATGTTGTCTGTTACAGTCTGGGTGCTGTCTGTTACAGTCTGACTGAGTGCTTTCTGTTACAGTCTCAAAGATGCTGTCTGTTACAGTCTGAGTGCTGTCTGTTACAGTTGGACAATCTACTGTCTGTTACAGTCTGAATGAGTGTTGTCTGTTACAGTCTGGGTGCTGTCTGTTACAGTCTGACTAATTGCTGCCTATTATAGTCTGGCTGGGTGCTGTCTGTTACAGTACGACTGGGCGCTGTCTGGTACAGTCTGACTGCTGCCCATTACAGTCTGACTGGGACTTTCTGTTACAGTCTGACTGGGCGTTTTCTATTACATTCTGAGTGCTGTATGTTACATTCTGAGTGCTGTCTGTTACAGTCAGATGCTGTCTGTTACAGTCTGACTGATGTCTGTTACAGTCTATGTGCTGTCTCTTACAGTCTGACTGAGTGCTGTCTGTTATAGTCTTACAAGTACTGCCTGTCACAGAATGCTATACTGCACCAATGGGATGCTTCCATTGTCCATTCAGCCATCGTTGCAGTCCCTGTGAATGAGATCACCTATTACCTATTGAGATATTAGCGGCAGCTTTTGGAATAATTCCACACACACGGCAGGCTTGGTTTAGTACCAGAATCAATGACAACAACAGCCAGTGAGGTGATGAGGCCTTGCTTGATTAGTCTGAATCCAATCATAAAGCAAGAAAGGACAGTGTCTGACGCATACAATAAAAGCAAAATACTGCAGATGCTGGAAATCTGAAATAAAAACAAGAAATGCTGGAAATACTCAGCAGTTCTGGCAGTATCTGTGAAGAGAGAGGCAGAGTTAACGTTTCAGGTTAGTAACCAATCATCAGTGGAACAGTGTCTGACCCACTGCATCAACCAGTCCCAGAGAGGGAAAGGACAGTGTCTGACCCACTGCATCACCCTGTCCCAGAGTGGGGAAAGGAGAGTATCTGATCCACTGCCCCGCGTAGTCCCAGAGGGGGAAAGGACAGTGTCTGACCCACTGCATCACCCAGTCCCAGAGTGGGGAAAGGAGAGTATCTGATCCACTGCATCACCCAGTCCCAGAGTGGGGAAAGGAGAGTATCTGACCCACTGCATCAACCAGTCCCAGAGGGGGAAAAGAGAGTATCTGACCCACTGCATCAACCAGTCCCAGAGTGGGGAAAGGAGAGTACCTGATCCACTGCATCACCCAGTCCCAGAGTGGGGAAAGGACAGTGTCTGACCCACTGCCCCGCCTAGTCCCAGAGGGGGAAAGGACAGTGTCTGACCCACTGCATCATCCAGTCCCAGAGGGGGAAAGGACAGTGTCTGACCCACTGCATCACCCAGTCCCAGAGGGGGAAAGGACAGTGTCTGACCCACTGCCCCACCCAGTCCATGAGGGGGAAAGGACAGTGTCTGACTCACTGCACCACCCAGTCCCAGAGGGGCAAAGGACAGTGTCTGACCCACTGCCCCGCCTAGTCCCAGAGGGGGAAAGGACAGTGTCTGACCCACTGCCCCGCCTAGTCCCAGAGGGGGAAAGGACAGTGTCTGACCCACTGCCCCGCCTAGTCCCAGAGGAGGAAAGGACAGTGTCTGACCCACTGCCCCACCCAGTCCATGAGGGGGAAAGGACAGTGTCTGACTCACTGCCCCACCCAGTCCATGAGGGGGAAAGGACAGTGTCTGACTCACTGCACCACCCAGTCCCAGAGGGGGAAAGGACAGTGTCTGACCCACTGCCCCGCCTAGTCCCAGAGGGGGAAAGGACAGTTTCTGACCCACTGCCCCGCCTAGTCCCAGAGGGGGAAAGGACAGTGTCTGACCCACTGCCCCGCCTAGTCCCAGAGGAGGAAAGGACAGTGTCTGACCCACTGCCCCACCCAGTCCATGAGGGGGAAAGGACAGTGTCTGACTCACTGCACCACCCAGTCCCAGAGGGGGAAAGGACAGTGTCTGACCCACTACCCCGCCTAGTCCCAGAGGGGGAAAGGACAGTGTCTGACCCACTGCATCACCTAGTCCCAGAGGGGGAAAGGACAGTGTCTGACCCACTGCATCACCTAGTCCCAGAGGGGGAAAGGACAGTGTCTGACCCACTGCATCACCCAGTCCCAGAGGGGGAAAGGACAGTGTCTGACCCACTGCATCACCCAGTCCCAGAGGGGGAAAGGACAGTGTCTGACCCACTGCATCACCCAGTCCCAGAGAAACGGTGTAAATATCTGTTTACACTGAGGCTTCTCCCAATCACTCGCCTAAATTAGACTGAGACCAGGAGAAAGGCCATTGAATTTTTAGGCCACTATCAAACTTCTCAGATTAAGAGAACAATAATCATCCAACAGCTCTCTCTAATAATGAGGACTGTTTTTTTAAGATCCCAATGCATTACAATACCTCTCGATCTAATAAAGGCACACTCTCAGTCCCTATAATGTATCTCATAAGATGCCAATACATTTTCCTACAGCCCTCTTTATAACGCATCTCACTAAGATCCCAATACATCGAACTACAGCTCTGTCTAATAAGGCTCTCTCTCACTCTCTCTATAATGTATCTCACTAACAGGCCAATACATCATCCCACAGCTCTCTCTCTGGTGCATCTCACTAAGATCCCAATACATCGAACTACAGCTCTGTCTAATAAGGCTCTCTCTCTCTCTCTCTATAATGTATCTCACTAACAGGCCAATACATCATCCCACAGCTCTCTCTCTGGTGTATCACACTAAGATCCCAATACATCGAACTACAGCTCTCTCCAATAAAGGGGAACTATCTCTCTAATGGATCTGTCCAAGACCCCAATACATTATACTAAAACTCTCTCTAATAGAGGGGAACTATCTCTCTAACATATCTCATTAAGACCCCAATGAATTGTACTGCAGCTCTCTCTAATAAAGGGGAACTCCCTCTTGCGTATCTCACTAAGAGCCCTTTAACTCCTTCGAACATCAGCGTGCTCTATGGTGTAACACTGATATATACATTTTCCAGTCACTTCCAGCAAAGCTCAGGCTAGATCTACAGGGAGGCTATCTGTTTCACATCACCTTGTTCCTTCTCACCACTCTGCAACTGCCCGATACCAAATCCTAGACCTAAAGAAGCTGACGTTGAGCAGAACTGAACTCTGGTAGGATGTGGGTTCCTGGAATTCTTCTTCCTGTCTCCAATCACCCCGTTCAGTCAATAGGGTTCACTCCACCCATCCCCCGTTCCAATAAATTTACCAGTAGGAAACTAAACTGCTTAAAGAAACTGAAATAAAATAAACTGATTCTTCTTTCGTAATTCCCCCCATGACTTTTCTCTCTCAGTTTGCTTGCAGCAGTTTCCAGAAGATTAATCTTTAATTCTGGAGACTCCAGGGCAAACCTGAAGCACACATGTGACTGGTACAGTACCTGGCCAGTGGTGGGAGGGTCCAAACGAACCCAAAATAAATCAGACCCAGTCTAGATCTGCAGTAGGGGCCCAGAGAGAACTATTCCATTTGTAGACAAGTGAATGGGAGTCTGGCATCTCAATAGTCCAACATTCAGTTAGTTAATTGCCTAGTAATATCTGATGGAGTCCTCTCTCTATCCACTGGAGGGTGTGACTTCCTGTACATTAACAATTAACACCCCGGCACCAGGTCTCAGCACTTTGGTTCCTGACCCCTACACTCACAGAATGACATTGAATTTTTTTTTTACAGCACAGCAACCGGCCACTCAGCCCATCTGGTCTGTTGATGCCCCAGATGAGCCTCTCCCACCCTATCTCCATCTTACCCTTCTATTCCTGTCTACCTCATGCGCTTGTCTATCTTCCCCTTTAAGTGCGTTAATGTATACTCCCAAAAAGCCACAGCTGGAGCCACCTCCCACTGCAGCTGTGCCAAGATCCCGCGGGCAATTTTTTTTTCTTTGCGTGACTGCCTGGCTCTTGGAGGACCGCCTTTAGCACAAGTTGGTGTGGTCGATCGTCTGGAGGGAGTCAGGAGGCTCTGCGGGGTCGAAGTTCAGGAAGATGGGCGCCATCGTAGGCCTGGCCGTTTGGGGGCAGGGTGCCAAGCCGTTGGAGGTGGAGAAGAGGGGGCTGGGGGGGCCCAGGGCTCCTGTGGTCTGCTGGGCTGCAGGAGAATGTGGCAGCTCATGGGGATCCGACACAGTGTCGCTGTCCGTGTTCTCCTCCTGCAAGAGGGTCTTTCGGAGCTTAGCTCTGGCATTCTGAAACCAAACCTACAAACAGTTAAAAGGGGACAAATAAACATCTACCCATTGGGCAGGATCAATCCACTTCACCCCCCCCTCCACCATTACACTGGGACACTGTCAGCTGTACCTCATTGGGTAACACTCCCCCCTCTGAGCCAAAAGGTTATGGGTGCAAGTCCCAGTCCAGGACGTGAGCACATAAATGAAGGATGACACTCCCAGTGCAGTACTGAGGGAGTACTGCACTGTCAGAAGTGCCAGCTTTCACATGAGATGTTAAACCGAGGCCCCGTCTATCTTCTCAGGTGGCCGTAAAAGATCCCCCGGCCGTTATTTCGAAGATCAGGAGGATTCTCCCCAGAGCCTTGGCCAATATTTATCCCTCAATCAACATTACAAAAGAAATCGACATTATCTGGTTATTTATCTCATTGCTGCTTGTGGGATCTTGCTGTGCACAAGTTGGCTGTTGCCTATCCTCCAACAGTGGTTACACTTCATTGGCTGTAAAATATTTTGGGATGTTCTGAGGTCGCTTTCGAGCTCTTCCTTTCGGAAACACATGGGTCAATCAGTTGGGTTTGTATGTTGACCCATCTGCACCTATGGATCTCAGATTTGAATGATGAATTGGACTAGCATCTACTGCTGTTTGCAGCAGAGAGTTCCACACTTCAACCACCCTTAGCCTGCTAGAAATGTTTCTAATTTCTCTCCTGAATGGCCTGGCTCTAATTTGAAGGTTCTGCCCCCACCCGCCCCCCCCCCCCCCCCCTGTATTCTGGACTCACCAATCAAATTTGCTTCTCGCCATTTACCTGATCAATTCTCTTGGGTTCTTATGTTGACCCTTTGCCCGGGGTGGGATTTGAGTTGTGCAAGAACAGAAGCGCAATGAGCAGGAGACGACTCTGCGGCCCCTCCAATCTGCTCCACCATTCAACAGGATCATGGCTGACTTTCTGCCTCAACTCCACCTTCCCGCCCACTTCCCATTCCCTGAGAGACCAAAGATTGTCTCTTTCAGCCTTAAATATATCCAACGATGGAGCTTCCACAACCTCTGGGATGGACAATTTCAGAGCTTTACAACCCTCTGAGTGAAGATGTATCTCCTCACCTCAGTCCTAAATGATAGACCTCTTGTCCTGAGACTCTGCCCTCGTGTTCTAGATTTCTCATCCGGGGGAACAACTTCTCAGTGTCTACCCTGTCAAGCTCCTTCAGAATCTTGTATGGTTCAATCAGAACATCTCTTATTCTTCTAAACTCCAGAGAGTATAGACCCAATTTACTCAGCATCTCATCATAGGACAACCCTCCCATCCCAGGAAACAACCGAGTGAACGTTCGCTGTATTGCAAGTACATCCTTCCTTAGATAATGGAAACCAAAACTGCACACAGTATTCCAGGTGTGGTCTCACAATTGCAGCAATATTTCCTTATTCCTGTACCCAATCCCCTTACAATAAAGGCTAACATGCCATTTGCCTTCCTAATTGCTTGTTGTTACCTGCATGCTAACTTTGTGTGTGGCGTTAAGCAGTGCCTGGTTGGCCTGTAGACCTGGAGCTTGCTTGCGGTTCTCACCTGGAGGACTCGCTTGGGAAGGCCAGTCTTCTTGGAGAGCTGCTCCCAGTCTTTCCCATCCGGGTTGTGCTTGACTGCAAAGTAGGACTCCATGGTGCGGAGCTGGTGGTGCTTGAAGCAGGTGCGAATGCGTTTTGCCTTCTGTTGTGCAGAGTAGCAGGGCTCCTCCAGAGACTGTTCCGCCTCAGGACAGACTGAAAGCAGAACACGGGAACAACTCCTGACATGGCGACAAATCACACGGGAAGGAACAGGAGGAGGCCATTCAGCCCCTCCAGCCTGTTCCGCCATTCAGTGAGAACATGGCTGATCATCCAACTCAGTAACCTGTTCCCGCTTTCGCCCCATACCCTTTGATCCCTTTAGACCCAAGAGCTATATCTAACTCCTTCTTGAAAACATACAATGTTTTGGCCTCAACTGCTTTCTGTGGTAGCGAATTCCACAGGCTCACCACTCTCTGGGTGCAGAGATTTCTCCTCATCTCAGTCCTGAAAGGTTTACCCCGTATCCTTAGACTATGACCCCTGGTTCTGGACTCCGCCACCATCGGGAACATCCTTCCTGCATTTACCCTGTCAAGTCCTGTTAGAATTTTATAGGTTTCTATGAGAACCCCCCTCACTCTTCTGAACTCCATCGAATATAATCCGAACCGACTCAATCTCTCCTCATACGTCAGTCCCGCCATCACAGGAATCAGTCTGGTAAACCTTCACTGCACTCCCTCTATAGCAAGAACATCCTTCCTCAGATAAGGAGAGCACGTGTGGCCTCACCAAGGCCCTGTATAATTACAGCAAGCCATCCCTGCTCCTGTACTCGAATCCTCTTGCTATGAAGGCCAACATACCATTTGCCTTTTTACTGCCTGTTGGACCTGCTTACCTTCAACGACTGGTGTACGAGAACACCCAGGTCTCGCTGCATATTCCCCTCTCTCAGTTTATCGCTGTTCAGATAATAATCTGCCTTCCTGTTTTTGCTACCAAAGTGGATAACCTCACATTATACAGCATCTGCCAGGCATTAGCCCTCTTATGTTAATATATATTGTGAATAGCTGGGGTCCTAGCAATGATCCCTGCGGTACCCCACTAGTCACTCCCTGCCATTCGGAAAAAGACCCATTTATCCCTACTCTTTGTTTCCTGTCTGGCAACCAATTTTCTATCCATCGCAATGCATTACCCCCAATCCCAAGCGCTTTAATTTTACATGCTAATCTGTTATGTGGAACTTTGTCGAAAGTCCAAATAAACCATATCCACTGGCTCCCCCTCATCAACTCTACTAGTTACATCCTCAAAGAATTCTAGCAGATTTGTCAAGTATGATTTCCCTTTCGTAAATCCAAGTTGTCTCTGCCCGATTCTACCACTGTTCTCTAAGCGTGAGTTGGCATCTACTGCTTGCTGTGGGAGAATTCCACACTTCGCCTACCCTTTGTTCAGGAAGTGTTTCCCAACATCTCTTCCGAATGGCCTGCTTCTCATTTTAAAGCTATGTCCCAGGCTTCCCCACCAGCGGGAATGCTTTCTCTCTATATACCCGATCAATTCCTTTCAAAATCCGAAAAATATCAAATCAAATCGCTCCTTAACCTTAAATCCTCCAGGGAATACAAGCCTAGTTTGTGTGTTCTCTCCTCATAATCAAAACTTTGAGGCCTTGGTAACATTCTGGTGAATCAGCACGAGCCTCATTCCAAGATGAATACATTCTTTCTAACGTGTGATATAGGGCGATGAAGTGCCGATAGATATTGTCGGGAGGAGGGGATGATCCATTACGGGGGAGGAGAGGGCTAGCAGAAATCACACTCCCGTGTGAGCCACCCATTATACAGCCCACCCAATACCATGACTCATCGTCCGCAAGGCCAGCACATATTACCCATCTTCAGCTGCCCACAGATCGTGGCGGTGAGCCTTCTACTTGATCCTGTGTGGTCACATGATACAAACCACTGGGTGGTTGGACTACTTCATAGGGCAGTTAACAGTCAACCATGCTGGCATGTGGGACTGGAGTCACATGTAGACCAGACTGGGTAAGGAGGGCAGATTTCCCTCTGTAACAATGTTAGTGAGACTGGAGTCACATAGAGACCGGACTGGGTAAGGAGGGCAGATTTCCCTCTGTAAAGGGTGTTAGTGAGACTGGAGTCACATGGGGACCAGACTGGGTAAGGAGGGCAGATTTCGCTCTGTAAAGGGAGTTAGTGAGACTGGAGTCACATAGAGACCAGACTGGGTAAGGAGGGCAGATTTCCCTCTGTAAAGGGTGTTAGTAGGACTGGAGTCACATGGAGACCGGACTGGGTAAGCAGGGCAGATTTCCCTCTGTAAAGGGAGTTAGTGAGACTGGAGTCACATAGAGACCAGACTGCGTAAGGAGGGCAGATTTCCCTCTGTAAAGGGGGTTAGTGAGACTGGAGTCACATGGAGACCGGACTGGGTAAGGAGGGCAGATTTCCCTCTGTAAAGGGAGTTAGTGATTACTCTAGGTCAAGTCGGCATAAGGAGGGAGAAAGTGTCGGGTATTCCAAAGGGCATTAAGGTGGACAAGTCCCCAGGTCCGGATGGGATCTATCCCAGGTTACTGAGGGAAGCGAGAGAGGAAATAGCTGGGACCTTAACAGATATCTTTGCAGCATCCTTAAACACGGGTGAGGTCCCGGAGGACTGGAGAATTGCTAATGTTGTCCCCTTGTTTAAGAACGGTAGCAGGGATAATCCAGGTAATTAGTGACCGGTGAGCCTGACGTCAGTGGTAGGGAAGCTGCTGGAGAAGATACTGAGGGATAGGATCTATTCCCATTTGGAAGAAAATGGGCTTATCAGTGATAGGCAACATGGTTTTGTGCAGGGAAGGTCATGTCTTACCAACTTAATAGAATTCTTTGAGGAAGTGACAAAGTTGATTGATGAGGGAAGGGCTGTCGATGTCATATACATGGACTTCAGTAAGGCGTTTGATAAGGTTCCCCATGGTAGGCTGATGGAGAAAGTGAAGGCGCATGGGGTGCAAGGTGTACTAGCTAGATGGATAAAGAACTGGCTGGGCAACAGGAGACAGAGAGTAACAGTAGAAGGGAGTTTCTCAAAATGGAGACGTGTGACCAGTGGTGTTCCACAGGGATCCGTGCTGGGACCACTGTTGTTTGTGATATACATTAATGATTTGGAGGAAAGTATAGGTGGACTGATTAGCAAGTTTGCAGACGACACTAAGATTGGTGGAGTAGCAGATAGTGAAGGGGACTGTCAGAGAATACAGCAGAATATAGATAGATTGGAGAGTTGGGCAGAGAAATGGCAGATGGAGTTCAATCAGGGCAAATGAGAGGTGATGCATTTTGGAAGATCCAATTCAAGAGTGAACTATACAGTAAATGGAAAAGTCCTGGGGAAAATTGATGTCCAGAGAGATTTGGGTGTTCAGGTCCACTGTTCCCTGAAGGTGGCAACGCAGGTAAATAGAGTGGTCAAGAAGGCATACGGCATGCTTTCCTTCATCGGACGGGGTATTGAGTACAAGAGTTGGCAGGTCATGTTACAGTTGTATAGGACTTTGGTTCGGCCACATTTGGAATACTGCGTGCAGTTCTGGTCGCCACATTACCAAACGGATGTGGATGCTTTGGAGAGGGTGCAGAGGAGGTTCACCAGGATGTTGCCTGGTATGGAGGGCGCTAGCTATGAAGAGAGGTTGAGTAGATTAGGATTATTTTCATTAGAAAGACGGAGGTTCAGGGGGGACCTGATTGAGGTGTACAAAATCATGAGAGGTATAGACAGGGTGGATAGCAAGAGGCTTTTTTCCAGAGTGGGGGATTCAATTACTAGAGGACACGAGTTCAAAGTGAAAGGGGAAAGGTTTAGGGGGATGATTATGATTAGAGATACAGCACTGAAACAGGCCCTTCGGCCCACCGAGTCTGTGCCGAACATCAACCACCCATTTATACTAATCCTACATTCCTACCAAACATCCCCACCTGTCCCTATATTTCCCTACCACCTACCTACACTAGTGACAATTTATAATGGCCAATTTACCTATCAACCTGCAAGTCTTTTGGCTTGTGGGAGGAAACCGGAGCACCCGGAGAAAAACCCACGCAGACACAGGGAGGATATGCGTGGAAAGTTCTTTACGCAGAGGGTGGTGGGTGCCTGGAACGCGTTGCCAGCGGAGGTGGTAGATGCGGGCACGATGGCGTCTTTTAAGATGTATCTAGACAGATACATGAATGGGCAGGAAGAAAAGAGATACAGACCCTTAGAAAATAGGCGACATGTTTAGATAGAGGATCTGGATCGGCGCAGGCTTGGAGGGCCGAAGGGCCTGTTCCTGTGCTGTAATTTTCTTTATTCTTTGTTCTTTGTTCTAAAGGGAGTTAGTGAGACTGGAGTCACATAGAGACCAGACTGGGTAAGGAGGGCAGATTTCCCTCTGTAAAGGGAGTTAGTGAGACTGGAGTCACATAGAGACCAGACTGGGTAAGGGGGGCAGATTTCCCTCTGTAAAGGGAGTTAGTGAGACTGGAGTCACATAGAGACCAGACTAGGTAAGGAGGGCAGATTTCCCTCTGTAAAGGGAGTTAGTGAGACTGGAGTCACATAGAGACCAGACTGGGTAAGGAGGGCAGATTTCCCTCTGTAAAGGGAGTTAGTGAGACTGGAGTCACAAAGAGACCAGACTGGGTAAGGGGGGCAGATTTCCCTCCGTAAAGGGAGTTAGTGAGACTGGAGTCACATAGAGACCAGACTGGGTAAGGAGGGCAGATTTCCCAATTGTAAAGGGAGTTGGTGAGACTGGAGTCACATAGAGACCAGACTGGGTAAGGAGGGCAGATTTCCCAATTGTAAAGGGTGTTAGTGAGACTGGAGTCACATAGAGACCAGACTGGGTAAGGAGGGCAGATTTCCCTCTGTAAAGGGAGTTAGTGAGACTGGAGTCACATAGAGACCAGACTGGGTAATTAGGGCAGATTTCCCTCTGTAAAGGGAGTTAGTGAGACTGGAGTCACATAGAGACCAGACTGGGTAAGGAGGGCAGATTTCCCAATTGTAAAGGGTGTTAGTGAGACTGGAGTCACATAGAGACCAGACTGGGTAAGGGGGGCAGATTTCCCTCTGTAAAGGGTGTTAGTGAGACTGGAGTCACATAGAGACCAGACTGGGTAAGGGGGGCAGATTTCCCTCTGTAAAGAGTGTTAGTGAGACTGGAGTCACATAGAGACCAGACTAGGTGAGGAGGGCAGATTTCCCTCTGTAAAGGGAGTTAGTGAGACTGGAGTCACATAGAGACCAGACTGGGTAAGGGGGGCAGATTTCCCTCTGTAAAGAGTGTTAGTGAGACTGGAGTCACATAGAGACCAGACTAGGTGAGGAGGGCAGATTTCCCTCTGTAAAGGGAGTTAGTGAGACTGGAGTCACATAGAGACCAGACTGGGTAAGGAGGGCAGATTTCCCAATTGTAAAGCGTGTTAGTGAGACTGGAGTCACATGGAGACCAGACTGGGTAAGGGGGGCAGATTTCCCTCTGTAAAGGGTGTTAGTGAGACTGGAGTCACATAGAGACCAGACTGGGTAAGGGGGGCAGATTTCCCTCTGCAAAGGGTGTTAGTGAGACTGGAGTCACATAGAGATCAGACTGGGTAAGGAGGGCAGATTTCCCTCTGTAAAGGGTGTTAGTGAGACTGGAGTCACATAGAGACCAGACTGGGTAAGGAGGGCAGATTTCCCTCTGTAAAGGGAGTTAGTGAGATTGGAGTCACATAGAGACCAGACTGGGTAAGGGGGGCAGATTTCCCAATTGTAAAGGGTGTTAGTGTTGGATTTTTAAGACAAACCTCAGCCTTTACAAGCACACCGTTAAACAGGAACGGCAGATAAACGCACCTTGATTAAAGCTGTCTCTTTCCGCGTGGAATTTGGCACCTCTCCGCTTGCGGGCGCTTCCCCTCCGTGTGATCCAGTCGCTGTCCCCTCGACCCAGCGCGACTCCCTCGTCGACCCTGAGGGCCAACTCCGTCAGGCCGTCCATCAGCCGTGCCTCGTCCTCCTCCCGGCACAGCAGCTCAAAGTGGGCCCGGCAGTACACCAGGCCCTGCCGCGTGCCGAAGAGGTCGCCCGTCACCAGGGCCTCCCCGCAGACGGCACAAGTGAAGCAGCTGATGTGGTAAACCTCCTCCTTCGCCCGCATCACCATCTCCGAGGCTGGGATGCCCAGCTGGCAGCGGGAGCACTGCTTAATGCAAAACCTCCTGATTTAAGGGAGAGAGTGAAAAGGAATAACGTTAGCTCTGACTCCGTGCGAAGCTCTGTCACCTTCAAGTCAAAAGGTCGTGGGTTCAAATCGCACGTAAACACCAAATCTAGCTGAAGCTCCCAGTGCAGTACTGAGGGAGCACTGCATTGTCAGAGGTGCCATCTTTTGGATGTGACATCTGAGGCACGGTCTGTCCTCTCAGGTGGTCGTAAAAGATCCCACGGCTACTATCTGGAAGAAAAGCCCAGGAGCTGGCCCCGGTGTCCTGGCCAATATTTATCCATCAGTCGACATCACACAAAAAACAGATTATCTGGTCATTATCACATTGCTGTTTGTGGGATCTTGCTGTGCACAAGTTGGCCGTCACATTTCCTACATTACGACCTATGTCATTGGCTGAAATATATTTATGGAGGGGCAATGATATAAATAATGGAAAATCACAGGTAGTGGGTGAGAATTTGAAAAATGACCCCTGTGATATACACAGTCAGAACCACAACTTGTATTTTATATAGAGCTGGCAACATGGTTAAATGTCCCAAGGTGTTTACAGGAGTGATTATCAAACAAAACTTGATACTGAGCCACATAAGGAGGTATTAGGGCAAGTGACCAACAGCTCAGTCAAAGAGATAGACTTTAAGAAGCATCTTAAAGGAGGGGAGAGAGAGATAGAGAGGCGGAGAGGTTTAGGGAGGGAGTTAATTTAAGAAGAGCTAGTAGCAGTAAAATTGACCGTGAAGTTTTCCAGGATAACTCGGGATGAGCAGTAACGACACCCAATCCTGAGAATGGGAGATAGTACTTCTCGTTCACCAATCACCCTGTGCTCGCTGCCCTACGTTGGCTTCCGATCTAACAACACCACCAAGTTAAAATTCTTCATCCTCATGTTCAAATCAGCTTCATGACTTCACTCCTCCCTATCTCTGTAACCTCCATCAGGCCTACAATCCCTAATCTCTACATTTCTCTAAATCCAGCCATAACAACCTCACCGCTCTCACCAACCCCTTCACCCCAGCATTGGCAGCTGTGCCCTCAACAGTCTCGACCCTAAGCTCGGAAATTCCTTTCCTAAACCTCTCTGCCCCGACACGTTCCTTATTCTCTTCCTTTAAGACCTTCCTTGAATCCTACCTTTCTTCCCGTACTTTGGTCACCCTACCCAATATCTCCTTGCGTGGCCCAGTGTCAATTCTTGACAATACCGCACCTGTGAAGTGCCTTGGGATGTTCTGCTGTGTTAAGGGGGCCACTTAAATGCATTCGTCATTGCTGTTGTTGTTAGCTGGTACGTCTGGCTTTACCTCACCAGAACAAATCAAATGTGAACATCACCCGCTGGCCCCCAACCCTCCAAATTCCAGAATTGCACCCAAGGTCCCCTCAACATGCCTTGGTCATTGTTTGAGTAGGGCTAGGGGTTGAGTTAGGGTTTAGAGGCTGCGGGCAGCAGGCTGAGTGTCCCCTTTTGTGTTCACATTCTCATTTCTCAAATTTCTGTTTGACTGGGGCCCGCCACTTGTGTTTGGCTCGACCACTTCTTGTCCTGTTGTTTTTGCCAATATCTCTCTTTGGGCAGTTTTCCTTCTTCCTGGCTGGGGGTTATGATCATGGGGTTGGTTCTGGGCTCTATAAAATGATGATTCCCTAGATTAGGGATGTTTGTTCAGTATGGGTTGCAGTTAGTGGAGTGTTGTTGGCAGTTTTACTATTTGGAGTTGGGATAGGAGGCATGTTCTGGTCATTGTGAATAAATCTGACTTCGATTAGGTTCAGGATAAGGATCACAGTTGGGGTTTGTCTTTGGTGTGGGGGTATATTAGTGTTAGGGTTGGGCTACCTCCATTAGGGTTGGGGTTGGGGGTTGAGTTTGGAGTTTGGCGTTGAGTTTACCATTGAGGGTTCAGGATTGGGTTTGGGTTGAGTTTTGTGCTAGAGGTTCAGGGCTGAGTTTAGTTGGGGGTTCAGGTTTGGGGTTTGGAATTTGGGGTTGAGTTTAGCGTTGGGGGTTCAGGGTTGGGTTTGGTGTTGAGATGAGCATTGGGATTCAGGGTTGGGTTTGGGTTTGAGTTTGATGCTGGAAGTTCAGGGATGGGGTTTGGTGTTGAGTTTAGTTGGGGATTCAGGGTTGGGGTTTGGAATTTGGGGTTGAGTTTAGCATTGGAGGTAAAGAGCTGGGTTGGAGGTTGAGTTTAGCACTGGGGGTGCAGGTTGGGGTTAGTGTTGTGGAGTCGAAGTTAAGCACTGGCCATTAGAGTTTGGGATTTGGGGTTGGGGTTCGTGTTAGTGGACCAGATTTGGGGACTGTGCTTGATATTAAGGTTTAGAGTTGTGGGTTTAGGGTTTGGAGTTGGGTTGTTGGGGTTGGGTTGGTATTGGGGTTTAGAGTTTGGGTTTGGGATTGGGTTGGTATTGGAGTTTGGGGTTGGGATGAGAGGATGGGGATTAGGTTGGTACTGGAGTTTGAGGTTGGGGTTCAGGATTGGGGTTGGGGTTCAGATTTTGGAGTTGGGAATGGTATTGGGGATTACGGTTGGGGGCTGAGGGTTGGGCTTCAAGGATGGGGTTCAGGGTTGGTACTTAGTGTTTGTGGTTCAGTGTTGGGATTTGGAGTTGGGTTAATTTTAATATTGGGGTTCAAATTTAGGATTCAGGTTTAGGGCCACCTGTTGTTTGGCCCAGGAAGCACAAAGTTGTGTGAAAATGGGGCAGTCTCTGCTGTTGCTGATGGAGTGACATCGCGCTGTGCTTTACCTGTAGTAATCCTCCTTGCAGTAAATATCTCCGTCTTTGGCGAAACACGTGAGTTCCGAGCCCAGGGCAAGCCCGCACGCGCAGCATTTCAGGCAACGGGCATGCCAGGGTCTATCCACAGCAAACAGCACATAGCGGTCATAGATGGCTTCTCCACAGCCAGCACACACTGCAGGCTTTGCACTGATAGCATGCTGCACTCCCTAAGAGGAAAAGGGAGGGGTAGGGGAAGGAAGCAGACATCGTGAAAGGATTCTTTGTCTACACCATAACATAGGTAAAAGAGTCAGGGCCTCTGGTACAAGGGCAAAAGGAGAAACAGTGGAGGTGGAGAGTGAGTGTGCAGAGTGAGGGTGCAGAGTGAGGGTGCAGAGTGAGTGTGGAGAGTGAGTGCGGAGAGTGAGTGTGGAGAGTGCGAGTGCAGAGTGACAGTGCAGAGTGAGGGTGGAAAGTGCCGAGTGAGGGTGGAGAGTGAGGATGAAGAGTGATTATGGAGAGTGAAGGTGGAGTGTGAAGGTAGAGAGTGAAGTTGGAGAGTGAGGATGGCGAGAGTGAGGATGGAGAGTGAGGATAGAGAGTGAGGGTGGAGAGTGAGAGTGCAGAGTGAGGGTGGAGAGTGAAGGTGGAGAGTGAGGGTGGAGAGTGAGGATGGCGAGAGTGAGGGTGGAGAGTGAGGATAGAGAATGAGGATGGAGAGTGAGGGTGCAGAGTGAGGGTGCAGAGTGAGGGTGCAGAGTGAGGATGGAGAATGAGGATGGAGAATGAGGATGGAGAGTGAGGATGGAGAGTGAGGGTGGAGAGTGAAGGTGGAGAGTGAGGGTGGAGAGTGAGGATGGCGAGAGTGAGGGTGGAGAGTGAGGATAGAGAATGAGGATGGAGAGTGAGGGTGCAGAGTGAGGGTGCAGAGTGAGGGTGCAGAGTGAGGGTGCAGACTGAGGATGGAGAGTGAGGATGGAGAGTGAGCGTGGAGAGTGAGGGTGGAGAGTGAGAGTGCAGAGTGAGGGTGGAGAGTGAAGGTGGAGAGTGAGGGTGGAGAGTGAGGATGGCGAGAGTGAGGGTGGAGAGTGAGGATAGAGAATGAGGATGGAGAGTGAGGGTGCAGAGTGAGGGTGCAGAGTGAGGGTGCAGAGTGAGGATGGAGAGTGAGGATGGAGAGTGAGCGTGGAGAGTGAGGGTGGAGAGTGAGAAGGGAGAATAAGGATGAAGAGTGGGGATGGAGAGTGAGGATGAAGAGTGAGGGTGGAGAGTGAAAGTGGCGAATGAGGATGGAGAGTGAGGATGGAGAGTGAGGGTGGAGACTGAGGGTTGAGAGTGACGGTGGAGAGTGAGGGTGGAGTGTGAGAATGGAGAATAAGGATGAAGAGTGGGGATGGAGAGTGAGGATGAAGAGTGAGGGTGGAGAGTGAAAGTGGCGAATGAGGATGGAGAGTGAGGATGGAGACTGAGGATGGAGACTGAGGATGGAGACTGAGAGTGGAGAGTGAAGCTGGAGGGTGAGGGTAGAGAGTGAGGATGGAGAATGGGGATGGAGAGTAAGAATGGAGAGTGAGGATGGAGAGTGAGACGGGAGAATGAGGCTGGAGACTGAGGATGCAGAGTGAGAAGGGAGAATGAGGATGGAGTGTGAGGATGGAGAGTGAGGATGGAGAGTGAGGATGGAGACTGAGGGTGGAAAGTGAGGGTGGAGTGTGAGGGTGGAGTGTGAGGATGGAGAGTAAAGGTGGTGACTGAGGATGGAGAGTAAGGATGGAGACGGATGATGGAGAGTGAGAAGGAAGATTGAAAGTGACTGCGGTTTGGGAGTGAGTGGAGAGTGAGGATGGAGAGTGAGTGTGGAAAGTGAATTTGGAGAGTGAGGATGGATAGAGAGGATGGGAAGTGAGAATGGAGAGTCAGTATTGAGAGAGAGAATGGAGAGTGAGAGTGGAGAGTGAGGATAGAGAGAGAGGATGGTGAATGTGATTGGAGAGTGAGGGTAGCGCGCGAGGATGAAGAGTGAGGATGGAAAGTGAAGGTGGAGAGTGAGGATAGAGAGCGAGGATGCAGAGAGAGGATGGAGAGTGAGAGTGGAGAGTGAGGGTGGACAGTGAGGATGGTGAGAGTGAGGATGGGGAGAGAGGATGGGGAGTGAGGATGGAGAGAGAGGATGGAGAGAGAGAATGGAGAGTGAGGGTAGAGAGTGAAAATGGAAAGAGAGGATGGAGAGAGAAAATGGAGAGTGAGGGTAGAGAGTGAAGATGGAGAGAGAGGATGGAGAGAGAGGCTGGAGAGTGAGGATGAAGGGTAAGGATGGAGAGTGAGATAGGACAGTGAGGGTAGAGAGTTAGGATAGCGAGAAAGAAGGGAGAATGAGGATGGAGTGTGAGGGTAGAGAGTGAGAAGGGAGAATGAGAATGGAGAGTGAGAATGGAGAGTGAGAAGGGAGAATGAGGATGGAGAGTGAGGGTGGAATGTGAGGATGGAGAATAAGGATGAAGAGTGAGGGTGGAGAGAGAGAGAGTATAGAGTGAAGCTGGAGAGTGAGGGTAGAGAGTGAGGATGGAGAATGGGGATGGAGAGTAAGAATATAGAGTGAGGATGGAGAGTGAGAAGGGAGAATGAGGATGGAGAGTGAGGGTGGAATGTGAGGATGGAGAATAAGGATGAAGAGTGAGGGTGGAGAGAGAGAGTATAGAGTGAAGCTGGAGAGTGAGGGTAGAGAGTGAGGATGGAGAATGGGGATGGAGAGTAAGAATATAGAGTGAGGATGGAGAGTGAGAAGGGAGAATGAGGATGGAGAGTGAGGATGGAGAGTGAGGATGGAGACTGAGGGTGGAAAGTAAGGGTGGAGTGTCAGGTTGAAGAGTAAAGGTGGAGAGTGATAATGGAGAGAGAGAATGGAGAGTGAGGATGGAGAGTGAGGATGGAGACTGAAGATTGAGAGTGAGGGTGGGAAGTGAAGATGGAGAGTAAGGATGGATATTGAGGGTGGAGAGTAAGGGTGGTGACTGAAGATGTAGAGTGAGGATGGAGACGGATGATGGAGAGTGAGGATGGACAGTTAGGATGAAGAGTGAGAAGGAAGATTGAAAGTGGAGACTGAGGTTAGAGTGTGAGACTGGAGAGTGAGGATGGAGAGTGAGGGTGGAAAGTGAATTTGGAGAGAGAAGATGGGAAGTGAGAATGGAGAGTGAGTATTGAGAGAGAGGATGGAGAGTGAGAGTGGAGAGTGAGGATAGAGAGAGAAAATGGTGAATGTAAGTGGAGAGTGAGGGTAGAGCGCGAGGATGAAGAGTGAAGATGGAAAGTGAAGGTGGAGAGTGAGGATGGAGAGTGAGGATGGAGAGAGAGGATGGAGTGTGAGAGTGGAGAGAGAGGGTGGAGAGTGAGGATGGTGAGAGTGAAGATGGAGAGTAAGGATGGATATTGAGGGCGGAGAGTAAGGGAGGTGACTGAGGATGGAGAGTGAGGATGGAGGCACAGGATGGAGAGTGAGAAGGGAGAATGAAGATGGAGACTGATGATGGAGAGTGTTAAGGAAGAATGAGGATGGAGTGTGAGGATGGATACTGAGTATGGAGTGTGAGGATGGAGACTGAGGGTTCAGAGTGAGGATGGAGAATGGGGATGGAGAGTAAGAATGGAGAGTGAGGATGGAGAGTGAGGATGGAGAGTGAGGATGGAGAGTGAGGGTGGAAAGTGAGGATGGAGACTGAGGGTGGAAAGTGAGGATGGAGACTGAGGGTTCAGAGTGAAGATGGAGAATGGGGATGGAGAGTGAGAAGGGAGAATGAGGATGGAGAGTGAGAAGGGAGAATGAGGATGGAGAATGAGGATGGAGAGTGAGATTGGAGAGTGAGAATGGAGACTGAGGATGAGGATGGAGAGTGAGGGTGGAGAGTGAGGATGGAGAGAGAGGATGGAGAGAGAGGATGGAGAGAGAGGGAGAGTGAAAAGGGAAAGTGAGGATGGTGAGTGAGGATGGAGAGTGAGAATGGAGAGAAGAGAGAATGAGGATGGAGAGTGAGGATGGAGAGTGAGAATGGAGAGAAGAGAGAATGAGGATGGTGAGTGAGGATGGAGAGTGAGGATGAGGATGGAGAGTGAGGGTGGAGAGTGAGGATGGAGAGAGAGGATGGAGAGAGAGGGAGAGTGAGAAGGGAAAGTGAGGATGGTGAGTGAGGATGGAGAGTGAGAATGGAGAGAAGAGAGAATGAGGATGGAGAGTGAGGATGGAGAGTGAGAATGGAGACTGAGGATGAGGATGGAGAGTGAGGATGGAGAGTGAGGATGGAGAGAGAGGATGGAGAGAGAGGATGGAGAGAGAGGATGGAGAGTGAGAATGGAGAGAAGAGAGAATGAAGATGGAGAGTGAGGATGGAGAGTAAGAATGAAGACTGAGGATGAGGATGGAGAGTGAGGATGGAGAGAGGATGGAGAGAGAGGGAGAGTGAGAAGGGAAAGTGAGGATGGTGAGTGAGGATGGAGAGTGAGAATGGAGAGAAGAGAGAATGAGGATGGAGAGTGAGGATGGAGAGAGAGGATGGAGAGAGAGGATGGAGAGTGAGGATTGAGTGTGAGGGTGAAAAGTGAAGATGGAGAGTGAGGATGGATATTGAGGGTGGAAAGTAAGGGTGGCGAGTGAGGATGGAGAGTGAAGTTGGAGAATGAGGATGGAGACAGGGTGGAGAGTGAGGGTGGCGAATGAGGATGGAGAGTGAGGAATGAGAGTGAGGATGGAGCGTGATAGAGGAGAGTGAGGGTGGAGGCTGATAATGGCGAGAGAGGATTGAGAGTGAGAATGGAGAGCGAGGATTGAGAGTGAGGGTGGAGAGTGAGAGTGGTGAGTGATAATGGAGAGAGAGGATGGAGCATGAGGATGGAGAGAAGAGAGAATGAGGATGGAGAGTGAGGATGGAGCGTGAGGATTGAGAGATAGAATGGAGAGCGAGGATGGAAAGTGAAGATGGAGAGTGAGGATGGAAATTGAGGGTGGAGAGTCAGGGTGGAGAGTAAGGATGGAGAGTGATAAGGGAGGGTGAGGATGGAGAGTGAGGATGGAGAGTGAGGGTGGAGTGATGGAGAGAGTGAGGGTTGAGAGTGAGGATGCAAAGTGAGTGTAGAGAGTGAGGATGAAGAATGAGGATGGAAAGTGATGTTGGAAAGTGAAGGTGGAGAGTCAGGGTAGAGTGCAAGGATGGAGAGTGAGGATGGAGAGTGAAGGCGGAGAGTGAGGATGGAGAGTGAGGGTGGAAAGTGAATTTGGAGAGTGAGTGTCGAGTGTGAGGATGGAGAGAGAGGATGGAGATTGCGGATGGAGAGTGAGGATGAAGAGTGAGAAGGAAAATTGAAAGTGGAGAGTGAGGTTGGAGAGTGAGACTGGAGAGTCAGGATGGAGAAGAGGATGAAGAGTGAGAATGGAGAGGATAAAGGGAGAGGATGGAGAGAGAGGATGGAGAGTGAGAGTGAGGATGGAGAGTGAGGATGGAGGGTGAGGATGGAGAGAGAGGATGGAGAGAGAGGATGGAGAGAGAGGATGGAGAGTGAGGATGGAGAGTGAGGATGGAGAGAGAGGATGGAGAGAGAGGATGGAGAGTGAGGATGGAGAGTGAGGATGGAGAGTGAGGATGGAGAATGAGGATGGAGAATGAGGATGGAGAGTGAGGATGGAGAGTGAGGATGGAGAGTGAGGATGGAGAGTGAGGGTGGAAAGCGAGGGTGGAATGTGAGGATGGAGAGTAAAGGTGGAGAGTGATAATGGAGAGTGAGGATGGAGAGAGAGGATGGAGACTGAAGATGGAGACTGTGGGTGGAAAGTGAAGATGAAGAGTAAGGATGGGTATTGAGGGTGGAGAGTAAGGGTGGTCACTGAGGATGGAGAGTGAGGGTGGAGAGCAAGAGTGGCGAATGAGGATGGAGAGTGAGGATGGAGACTGAGGATGGAGATAGAGAAGGGAGAATGAGTATGAAGAGTGAGGATGGAGAGAGAGGATGGAGAGAGAGGATGGAGAGAGAGGATGGAGAGAGAGAAGGGAGAGTGAGGGTGGAGAGTGAGGGTGGAGAGTGAGGGTGGAGAGTGAGGGTGGAGAGTGAGGATGGAGAGTGAGGATGGAGAGTGAGGATGGAGAGTGAGGATGGAGAGAGGATGGAGAGTGAGGATGGAGAGTGAGGATGGAGAGTGAGAAGGGAGAATGAGGATGGTGAGTGAGAAGGGAGAATGAGGATGTAGAATGAGGATGAAGAGTGAAAAGGGAGAGTGAGGATGGAGAGTGAGGGTGGAGAGTGAGGGTGGAGAGTGAGGATGGAGAGTGAGGATGGAGAGTGAGGATGGAGAGAGAGGATGGAGAGAGAGGATGGAGTGAGAGGATGGAGAGTGAGAAGGGAGAGTGAGGATGGAGAGTGAGGGTGGAGAGTGAGGGTGGAGAGTGAGGATGGAGAGTGAGGATGGAGAGTGAGGATGGAGAGAGAGGATGGAGAGAGAGGATGGAGTGAGAGGATGGAGTGAGAGGATGGAGAGTGAGAAGGGAGAGTGACGATGGAGAGTGAGGGTGGAGAGTGAGGGTGGAGAGTGAGGATGGAGAGTGAGGATGGAGAGTGAGGGTGGAGAGTGAGTGTGGAGAGTGAGGATGGAGAGAGAGGAAGGAGAGTGAGGGTGGAGAGTGAGTGTGGAGAGTGAGTGTGGAGAGTGAGTGTGGAGAGTGAGTGTGGAGAGTGAGTGTGGAGAGAGAGAATGGAGAGAGAGAATGGAGAGAGAGGATGGAGAGTGAGAAGGGAGAGTGAGGTTGGAGGGTGAGGATGGAGAGTGAGAGTGGAGAGTGAGGATAGAGAGAGAGGATGGAGAATGTGAGTGGAGCAGAGGATGGGGATTGAGGATGGAGATTGTGAAGGAAGATTGAAAGTGGAGACTGAGGTTGGAGAGAGGATGGGAAGTGAGAGTGGAAAGTGAGGATGGAGAGAGAGGATGGAGAGAGAGGATGGAGAGTGAGCATGGAGAGAGAGGATAGAGAGAGGATGGAAAATGTGAGTGGAGAGTGAGGGTAGTGGGCGAGGATGAAGAGTGAGGATGGAAAGTTCAGGTGGAGAGTGAGCGTTGAGAGTGAGGATGGAGATGGAGGATGGAGAGCGAGAGTGGAGAGTGAGGATGGAGTGACAGGATGGGGAGTGAGGATGGAGAGAGAGGATGGAGCGAGAGAATGGAGTGTGAAAGTGGAGAGTGAGGATGAAAGATGAGGATGGATAGAAAGGATGGAGAGTGAGTGGAGAGTGAGGATGGAGAGAGAGGATGGAGAGGATGGAGAATGTGAGTGGAGCAGAGGATGGGGAGTGAGGTTGGAGAGTGAGGGTGAAGAGTGAGGGTGAAGAGTGAGGATGGAGAGTGAGGATGGAGAATGTGAGTGGAGCAGAGGATGGGAAGTGAGGGTGGAGAGTGAGGGTGGAGAGTGAGGATGGAGAGTGAGGATGGAGGGCGAGGATGGAGAGAGAGGATGGAGAGTGGGATTGGAGCAGAGGATGGGGAGTGAGGATGGAGAGTGAGGATGGAGAATGTGAGTGGAGCAGAGGATGGGAAGTGAGGATGCAGAGTGAGGGTGGAGAGTGAGGATGGAGTGTGAGGATGGAGAGAGAGGATGGAGAGTGAGAGTGGAGAGTGAGGATGGAGAGTGAGGATGGAGAGTGAGGATGGAGAATGTGAGTGGAGCAGAGGATGGGAAGTGAGGATGGAGAGTGAGGGTGGAGAGTGAGGATGGAGGGTGAGGATGGAGAGAGAGGATGTAGAGTGAGAGTGGAGTGTGAGGATGGAGATAGAGAATGGAGAATGTGAGTGGAGCAGAGGATGGGAAGTGAGGATGGAGAGTGAGGATGGAGAGTGAGGATGGAGAATGTGAGTGGAGCAGAGGATGGGAAGTGAGTATGGGAAGTGAGGATGGAGAGTGAGAATGGAGACTGAGGATGAGGATGGAGAGTGAGAGTGGAGAGTGAGGATGGAGAGAGAGGATGGAGAGAGAGGGAGAGTGAGAAGGGAAAGTGAGCTTGGTGAGTGAGGATGGAGAGTGAGAATGGAGAGAAGAGAGAATGAGGATGGAGAGTGAGGATGGAGAGTGAGGATTGAGTGTGAGGGTGGAAAGTGAAGATGGAGAGTGAGGATGGATATTGAGGGTTGAAAGTAAGGGTGGAGAGTGAGGATGGAGAGTGAAGTTGGAGAATGAGGATGGAGACTGAGGGTGGAGAGTGAGGAATGAGAGTGAGGATGGAGCATGACAGAGGAAAGTGACGGTGGAGACTGATAATGGCGAGAGAGGATTGAGAGTGAGAATGGAGAGTGAGGATTGAGAGTGAGAGTGGAGAGTGATAATGGAGAGAGAGGATGGAGCATGAGGGTGGAGAGAAGAGAGAATGAGGATGGAGAGTGAGGTTGGAGCGTGAGGATTGAGAGATAGAATGGAGAGCGAGGATGGAAAGTGAAGATGGAGAGCGAGGATGGATATTGAGGGTGGAGAGTCAGGGTGGAGAGTGAGAAGGGAGGGTGAGGATGGAGAGTGAGGATGGAGAGTGAGGGTGGAGTGATGGGGGAGAGTGAGGGTTGAGAGTGAGGATGGAAAGTGAGGGTAGAGAGTGAGGATGAAGAATGAGGATGGAAAGTGATGTTGGAAAGTGAAGGTGGAGAGTCAGGGTAGAGTGCAAGAATGGAGAGTGAGGATGGAGAGTGAAGGCGGAGAGTGAGGATGGAGAGTGAGGGTGGAAAGTGAATTTGGAGAGTGAGTGTCGAGTGTGAGGATGGAGAGAGAGGATGGAGAGTGCGGATGGAGAGTGAGGATGAAGAGTGAGAAGGAAAATTGAAAGTGGAGACTGAGGTTGGAGAGTGAGACTGGAGAGTCAGGATGGAGAAGAGGATGAAGAGTGAGAATGGAGAGGATTAAGGGAGAGGATGGAGAGAGAGGATGGAGAGTGAGAGTGAGGATGGAGAGTGAGGATGGAGAGTGAGGATGGAGGCTCAGGATGGAGAGTGAGAAGGGAGAATGAAGATGGAGACTGATGATGGAGAGTGAGAAGGGAGAATGAGGATGGAGTGTGAGGATGGAGACTGAGTATGGAGTGTGAGGATGGATACTGAGGGTTCAGAGTGAGGATGGAGAATGGGGATGGAGAGTAAGAATGGAGAGTGAGGATGGAGAGTGAGAAGGGAGAATGAGGATGGAGTGTGAAGATGGAGGCTGAGGATGGAGAGAGAGGATGGAGAATGTGAGTGGAGCAGAGGATGGGGAGTGAGGATGGAGAGTGAGGGTGGAGAGTGAGGATGGAGAGTGAGGGTGGAGAGTGAGGATGGAGGGAGAGGATGGAGAGAGAGGCTGGAAAGTGGGAGTGGAGCAGAGATGGGGAGTGAGGATGGAGAGTGAGGGTGGAGAGTGAGGATGGAGAGTGAGGATGGAGCATGAGGATGGAGAGAAGAGAGAATGAGGATGGAGAGTGAGGATGGAGCGTGAGGATTGAGAGATAGAATGGAGAGCGAGGATGGAAAGTGAAGATGGAGAGTGAGGATGGAAATTGAGGGTGGAGAGTCAGGGTGGAGAGTAAGGATGGAGAGTAAGGATGGAGAGTGATAAGGGAGGGTGAGGATGGAGAGTGAGGATGGAGAGTGAGGGTGGAGAATGAGGATGGAGAGTGAGGATGGAAAGTAAGGGTGGAAAGTGAAGATGGAGAGTGAGGGTGGAGATAGAGAAGGGAAAATGAGGATGGAGAATGAGGATGAAGAGTAAGAATGGAGAATGAGGATGGAGAGTGAAGGTGGAGAGAGAGGATGGATATTGAGGGTGGAGAGTAAGAAGGGAGAGTGAGGATGGAGAGTGAGAAGGGAGAGTGAGAAGGGAGAGTGAGGGTGGAGAGTGAGGATGGAGAGAGAGGATGGAGAGTGATAAGGGAGAATGAGGATGGAGAGTGAGGATGGTGAGTGAGGATGGCGAGTGAGGATGGGGAGTGAGGATGGCGAGAGAGGATTGAGTGTGAGAATGGAGAGCGAGGATTGAGAGTGAGGGTGGAAAGTGAAGATGGAGAGTGAGGATGGATATTGAGGGTGGAGAGTAAGGGTGGAGACTGAGGATGGAGATTGAAGATGAAGAATGAGGATGAAGATTGAGGGTGGAGATTGAGGGTGGAGCATGAGGGTGGCGAATGAGGATGGAGAGTGAGAGAGGAGAGTGAGAGTGGAGAGTGAGAGTGGAGAGTGATAATGGAGAGAGAGGATGGAGCGTGAGGATGGGGAGAAGAGAGAATGAGGATGGAGAGTGAGGATGGAGCGTGAGGATTAAGAGATAGAATGGAGAGTGTGGATGGAAAGTGAAGATGGAGAGTGAGGATGGATATTCAGGGTGGAGAGTAAGGGTGGAGAGTGAGGATGGAGAGTGAGAAGGGAGGGTGAGGATGGAAAGTGAAGTTGGAGAGTCAGGGAAGAGAGTAAGGATGGAGAGAGAGGATGGAGAGTGAGGATGGAGAGAGAGGATGGAGAGAGAGGATGGAGAGTGAGGATGGAGAGTGAGGATGGAGAGTGAGGATGGAGAGTGAGGATGGAGAGTGAGGATGGAGAGTGAGGATGGAGAGTGAGGATGGAGAGTGAAGGTGGAGAGTGAAGGTGGAAAGTGAAGGTGGAGAGTGAGGATAGAGAGTGAATTTGGAGAGTGTGGGTAGAGTGATAATGGAGAGAGAGGATGGAGAGTGAGAAGGAAGATTGAAAGTGGAGACTGAGGTTGGAGAGTGAGGATGGAGAGAGCGGATGGAGAGTGAGGATGGAGAGTGAGGATGGAGAGAGAGAATGGAGTGTGAGAGTGGAGAGTGAGGGTGGATGTTGAGGATAGATAGAGAGGATGGATAGAGAGGATGGAGAGTGAGAGTAGAGAGTGAGGATTGAGAGGATGGAGAATGTGAGTGGAGCAGAGGATGGGGAGTGAGGATGGAGAGTGAGGGTGGAGAATGAGGATGGAGAGTGAGAATGGAGAGTGAGGGTGGAGAGTGAGGGTTGAGAGTGAGGATGGAGAGAGAGGATGGAGAGTGAGAGTGGAGAGTGAGGATGGAGACTGAGAAGGGAGAGTGAGGATGGAGGGAGAGGATGGAGGGAGAGGATGGAGAGAGAGGATGGAGAGTCAGAGTGGACAGTGAGGATGAAGAGAGAGGATGGAGAATGTGACTGGAGCAGAGAATTGGGAGTGAGGATGGAGAGTGAGTCTGGCGAATGAGGATGGAGTGTGAGAATGGAGACTGAGGATGAGGATGGAGAGTGAGGCTGGAGAGTGAGGGTGGAGAGTGAGGATGGAGAGAGAGGCTGGAGAGAGAGGCTGGAGAGAGAGGGAAGGTGAGAAGGGAAAGTGAGGATGATGAGTGAGGATGGAGAGTGAGGATTGAGAGTGAGGATTGAGTGTGAGAATGGCGAGCGAGGATTGAGAGTGAGTGTGGAAAGTGAAGATGGAGAGTGACGATGGATATTGAGGGTGGAGAGTAAGGGTGGAGAGTGAGGATGGAGAGTGAAGTTGGAGAATGAGGATGGAGAATGAGGATGGAGACTGAGGGTGGCGATTGAGCGTGGAGAGTGAGCGTGGCGAATGAGAATGGAGAGTGAGGAATGAGAGTGAGGATGGAGAGTGAGAGAGGAGAGTGAGGGTGGAGACTGATAATGGAGAGAGAGGATTGAGAGGGTGAATGGAGAGCGAGGATTGAGAGTGAGGGTGGAAAGTGAAGATGGAGAGTGAGGATGGATATTGAGGGTGGAGAGTGAGGGTGGCGAATGAGGAATGGGAGTGAGGAATGAGAGTGTGGATGGAAAGTGTGGATGGAGAGTGTGGATGGAGAGTGAAGATGGAGAATGAGGATGGAGATTGAGGGTGGAGAGTGAGGGTGGCGAATGAGGATGGAGAGTGAGGAATGAGAGTGTGGATGGAGAGTGTGGATGGAGAGTGAGGATGGAGAGAAGAGAGAATGAGGATGGAGAGTGAGGATGGAAAGTGAAGATGGAGAGTGAGGGTGGAGAGTGAGGGTGGAGAGAGAGGATGGAGAGTGAGAGTGAGAGTGGGCGTGAGGATGGAGAGAGAGGATGGAGAGTGAGAGTGGGCGTGAGGATGGAGAGAGAGGATGGAGAATGTGACTGGAGCAGAGAATTGGGAGTGAGGATGGAGAGTGAGGCTGGCGAATGAGGATGGAGTGTGAGAATGGAGACTGAGGATGAGGATGGAGAGTGAGGGTGGAGAGTGAGGATGGAGAGTGAGGATGGAGAGAAGAATGAGGATGGAGAGTGAGGATTGAGAGTGAGGATTAAGAGATAGAATGGAGAGTGTGGATGGAAAGTGAAGATGGAGAGTGAGGATGGATATTCAGGGTGGAGAGTAAGGGTGGAGAGTGAGGATGGAGAGTGAGAAGGGAGGGTGAGGATGGAAAGTGAAGTTGGAGAGTCAGGGAAGAGAGTAAGGATGGAGAGAGAGGATGGAGAGTGAGGATGGAGAGAGAGGATGGAGAGTGAGGATGGAGAGTGAGGATGGAGAGTGAGGATGGAGAGTGAGGATGGAGAGTGAGGATGGAGAGTGAGGATGGAGAGTGAAGGTGGAGAGTGAAGGTGGAAAGTGAAGGTGGAGAGTGAGGATAGAGAGTGAATTTGGAGAGTGTGGGTAGAGTGATAATGGAGAGAGAGGATGGAGAGTGAGAAGGAAGATTGAAAGTGGAGACTGAGGTTGGAGAGTGAGGATGGAGAGAGCGGATGGAGAGTGAGGATGGAGAGAGAGAATGGAGTGTGAGAGTGGAGAGTGAGGGTGGATGTTGAGGATAGATAGAGAGGATGGATAGAGAGGATGGAGAGTGAGAGTAGAGAGTGAGGATTGAGAGGATGGAGAATGTGAGTGGAGCAGAGGATGGGGAGTGAGGATGGAGAGTGAGGGTGGAGAATGAGGATGGAGAGTGAGAATGGAGAGTGAGGGTGGAGAGTGAGGGTTGAGAGTGAGGATGGAGAGAGAGGATGGAGAGTGAGAGTGGAGAGTGAGGATGGAGACTGAGAAGGGAGAGTGAGGATGGAGGGAGAGGATGGAGGGAGAGGATGGAGAGAGAGGATGGAGAGTCAGAGTGGACAGTGAGGATGAAGAGAGAGGATGGAGAATGTGACTGGAGCAGAGAATTGGGAGTGAGGATGGAGAGTGAGTCTGGCGAATGAGGATGGAGTGTGAGAATGGAGACTGAGGATGAGGATGGAGAGTGAGGCTGGAGAGTGAGGGTGGAGAGTGAGGATGGAGAGAGAGGCTGGAGAGAGAGGCTGGAGAGAGAGGGAAGGTGAGAAGGGAAAGTGAGGATGATGAGTGAGGATGGAGAGTGAGGATTGAGAGTGAGGATTGAGTGTGAGAATGGCGAGCGAGGATTGAGAGTGAGTGTGGAAAGTGAAGATGGACAGTGACGATGGATATTGAGGGTGGAGAGTAAGGGTGGAGAGTGAGGATGGAGAGTAAAGTTGGAGAATGAGGATGGAGAATGAGGATGGAGACTGAGGGTGGCGATTGAGCGTGGAGAGTGAGCGTGGCGAATGAGAATGGAGAGTGAGGAATGAGAGTGAGGATGGAGAGTGAGAGAGGAGAGTGAGGGTGGAGACTGATAATGGAGAGAGAGGATTGAGAGGGTGAATGGAGAGCGAGGATTGAGAGTGAGGGTGGAAAGTGAAGATGGAGAGTGAGGATGGATATTGAGGGTTTAGAGTGAGGGTGGCGAATGAGGAATGGGAGTGAGGAATGAGAGTGTGGATGGAAAGTGTGGATGGAGAGTGTGGATGGAGAGTGAAGATGGAGAATGAGGATGGAGATTGAGGGTGGAGAGTGAGGGTGGCGAATGAGGATGGAGAGTGAGGAATGAGAGTGTGGATGGAGAGTGTGGATGGAGAGTGAGGATGGAGAGAAGAGAGAATGAGGATGGAGAGTGAGGATGGAAAGTGAAGATGGAGAGTGAGGGTGGAGAGTGAGGATGGAGAGTGAGGGTGGAGAGAGAGGATGGAGAGTGAGAGTGAGAGTGGGCGTGAGGATGGAGAGAGAGGATGGAGAGTGAGAGTGGGCGTGAGGATGGAGAGAGAGGATGGAGAATGTGACTGGAGCAGAGAATTGGGAGTGAGGATGGAGAGTGAGGCTGGCGAATGAGGATGGAGTGTGAGAATGGAGACTGAGGATGGAGAGTGAGGGTGGAGAGTGAGGATGGAGAGTGAGGATGGAGAGAAGAATGAGGATGGAGAGTGAGGATTGAGAGTGAGGATTGAGTGTGAGAATGGCGAGCGAGGATTGAGAGTGAGGGTGGAAAGTGAAGATGGAGAGTGACGATGGATATTGAGGGTGGAGAGTAAGGGTGGAGAGTGAGGATGGAGAGTGAAGTTGGAGAATGAGGATGGAGACTGAGGGTGGAGAGTGAGCGTGGCGAATGAGAATGAGAGTGAGGGTGGAGACTGAGGATGGAGACTGAGGATGGAGAGTGAGGATGGAGAGTGAGGATGGAGAGTGAGAAGGGAGAGTGAGAAGGGAGAGTGCGGATGGAGGGAGAGGATGGAGAGAGAGGATGGAGAATGAGAGTGGAGAGTGAGGATGGAGAGAGAGGATGGAGAATTTGAGTGGAGCTGGGGGTGGGGAGTGAGGATGGAGAGTGATGGTGGCGAATGAGGATGGACTGTGAGATTGGAGACTGAGGATGAGGATGGAGAGTGAGGGTGGAGAGTGAGGATGGAGAGTGAAGAGGGTGAGTGAAGGTGGACAGTGAAGGTGGAGAGTCTGATGGAAAGTGAAGGTAGAGAGTGAGGATGGAGGGTGAGGAGGGTGAGCGAAGCTGGAGAGTGAGGATAGAGAGTGAGGCGGGTGAGTGAAGGTGGAGAGTGAGGATAGAGAGTGAGGAGGGAGAGTGAAGGTGGATAGTGAGGATAGAGAGTGAGGAGGGAGATTGAGGATGGAAAGTGAAGGTGGAGAGTGAGGATAGAGAGTGAGGAGGGTGATTGAGGTTGGAAAGTGAAGGTGGAGAGTGATGATAGAGAGTGAGGAGGGAGAGTAAGGATGGAAAGTGAAGGTAGAGAGTGAGGAGGGAGAGTGAAGGAGGACAGTGAAGGTGGAGAGTGAGGATAGAGAGTGAGGAGGGTGATTGAGGTTGGAAAGTGAAGGTGGAGAGTGATGATAAAGAGTGAGGAGGGAGAGTAAGGATGGAAAGTAACGGTAGAGAGTGAGGAGGGAGAGTGAAGGAGGACAGTGAAGGTGGAGAGTGACGATGGAGGGTGAGGAGGGAGAGTGATGATAGAAAGTGAAGGTCGAGTGTGAGGATAGAGAGTGAGGAGGGAGAGTGAAGGTGGATAGTGAGGATAGAGAGTGAGGAGGGAGAGTGAAGATGGACAGTGAAGGTGGAGAGTGAGGATAGAGAGTGAGGAGGGAGAGTGATGGTGGACAGTGAAGGTAGAGAGTGATGATAGAGAGTGAGGAGGGAGAGTGAAGGAGGACAGTGAAGGTGGAGAGTGAGGATGGAAAGTGAAGGTAGAGAGTGAGGATGGAAAGTGAAGGTAGAGTGTGAGGATAGAGAGTGAGGAGGGAGAGTGAAGGAGGACAGTGAAGGAGGGCAGTGAAGGTGGAGAGCGAGGATGGAAAGTAAACGTAGAGAGTGATGACAGAGAGTGAGGAGGGAGAGTGAAGGTGGACAGTGAAGGTGGAGAGTGAGGATAGAGAGTGAGGAGGGAGAGTGATGGTGGACAGTGAAGGTGGAGAGTGAGGATAGAGAGTGAGGAGGGAGAGTGATGGTGGACAGTGAAGGTGGAGAGTGAGGATAGAGAGTGAGGAGGGAGAGTGATGGAGGACAGTGAAGGTGGAGAGTGAGGATAGAGAGTGAGGAGGGAGAGTGAAGGAGGACAGTGAAGGAGGACAGTGAAGGTGGAGAGTGAGGATGGAAAGTGAACGTGGAGAGTAATGATAGAGAGTGAGGAGGGAGAGTGAAGGTGGACAGTGAAGGTGGAGAGTGAGGATAGAGAGTGAGGATAGAGAGTGAGGATAGAGAGTGAGGAGGGAGAGTGAAGGCGGACAGTGAAGGTGGAGAGTGAGGATAGAGATTGAGGAGGGAGAGTGAAGGTGGACAGTGAATGTGGAGAGTGAGGATAGAGAGTGAGGAGGGTGAGTGAAGGTGGACAGTGAAGGTGGAGAGTGAAGAGGGAAAGTGAAGATAGAGAGTGAGGAGGGAGAGTGAGGAGGGAGAGTGAAGGTGGAGTGTGAGGAGGAAAGTGAAGGTAGAGTGTGACGATCGAGAGTGAGGAGGGTGAGTGAGGATGGAAAGTGAAGGTGGAGAGTGAGGAGGGTGATTGAGGATGAAAAGTGAAGGTGGAGAGTGACGATAGAGAGTGAGGAGGGAGAGTGAAGGTGGAGTGTGAGGAGGAAAGTGAAGGTAGAGTGTGACGATCGAGAGTGAGGAGGGTGAGTGAGGATGGAAAGTGAAGGTGGAGAGTGAGGATAGAGAGTGAGGAGGGTGATTGAGGATGAAAAGTGAAGGTGGAGAGTGACGATAGAGAGTGAGGAGGGAGAGTGAAGGTGGAGAGTGAGGAGGGAGAGTGAAGGTGGAGTGTGAGGAGGAAAGTGAAGGTAGGGTGTGACGATCGAGAGTGAGGAGGGTGAGTGAGGATGGAAAGTGAAGGTGGAGACTGATGATAGTGAGGAGGGAGAGTAAGGATGGAAAGTGAAGGTAGAGAGTGACGATGGAGGGTGAGGAGGGAGAGTGATGATGGAAAGTGAAGGTAGAGTGTGAGGATAGAGAGTGAGGAGGGAGAGTGAAGGTTGTCAGTGAGGGTGGAGAGTGAGGGCGGAGAGTGAGGATGGAGAGTGAGGATGGAGAGAAGAATGAGGATGGAGAGTGAGGATTGAGAGTGAGGATTGAGTGTGAGAATGGCGAGCGAGGATTGAGAGTGAGGGTGGAAATTGAAGATGGAGAGTGACGATGGATATTGAGGGTGGAGAGTGAGGATGGAGAGTGAAGTTGGAGAATGAGGATGGAGACTGAGGGTGGAGAGTGAGCGTGGCGAATGAGAATGAGAGTGAGGGTGGAGACTGAGGATGGAGACTGAGGATGGAGAGTGAGGATGGAGAGTGAGAAGGGAGAGTGCGGATGGAGGGAGAGGATGGAGAGAGAGGATGGAGAATGAGAGTGGAGAGTGAGGATGGAGAGAGAGGATGGAGAATTTGAGTAGAGCTGGGTGTGGGGAGTGAGGATGGAGAGTGATGGTGGCGAATGAGGATGGACTGTGAGATTGGAGACTGAGGATGAGGATGGAGAGTGAGGGTGGAGAGTGAGGGTGGAGAGTGAGGATGGAGAGTGAAGAGGGTGAGTGAAGGTGGACAGTGAAGGTGGAGAGTGTGGATGGAAAGTGAAGGTAGAGAGTGAGGATGGAGGGTGAGGAGGGTGAGCGAAGCTGGAGAGTGAGGATAGAGAGTGAGGTGGGTGAGTGAAGGTGCAGAGTGAGGATAGAGAGTGAGGAGGGAGAGTGAAGGTGGATAGTGAGGATAGAGAGTGAGGAGGGAGATTGAGGATGGAAAGTGAAGGTGGAGAGTGAGGATAGAGAGTGAGGAGGGAGAGTAAGGATGGAAAGTGAGGATAGAGAGTGAGGAGGGAGATTGAGGATGGAAAGTGAAGGTGGAGAGTGAGGATAGAGAGTGAGGAGGGAGAGTAAGGATGGAAAGTGAAGGTAGAGAGTGAGGAGGGAGAGTGAAGGAGGACAGTGAAGGTTGAGAGTGAGGATAGAGAGTGAGGAGGGAGAGTAAGGATGGAAAGTGAAGGTAGAGAGTGAGGAGGGAGAGTGAAGGAGGACAGTGAAGGTTGAGAGTGAGGATAGAGAGTGAGGAGGGAGAGTAAGGATGGAAAGTGAAGGTAGAGAGTGAGGAGGGAGAGTGAAGGAGGACAGTGAAGGTGGAGAGTGACGATGGAGGGTGAGGAGGGAGAGTGATGATAGAAAGTGAAGGTAGAGTGTGAGGATAGAGAGTGAGGAGGGAGAGTGAAGGTGGATAGTGAGGATAGAGAGTGAGGAGGGAGAGTGAAGGTGGACAGTGAAGGTGGAGAGTGAGGATAGAGAGTGAGGAGGGAGAGTGATGGTGGACAGTGAAGGTAGAGAGTGATGATAGAGAGTGAGGAGGGAGAGTGAAGGAGGACAGTGAAGGTGGAGAGTGAGGATGGAAAGTGAAGGTAGAGAGTGAGGATGGAAAGTGAAGGTAGAGTGTGAGGATAGAGAGTGAGGAGGGAGAGTGAAGGAGGACAGTGAAGGAGGACAGTGAAGGTGGAGAGCGAGGATGGAAAGTAAACGTAGAGAGTGATGATAGAGAGTGAGGAGGGGAGAGTGAAGGTGGACAGTGAAGGTGGAGAGTGAGGATAGAGAGTGAGGAGGGAGAGTGATGGTGGACAGTGAAGGTGGAGAGTGAGGATAGAGAGTGAGGAGGGAGAGTGAGGAGGGAGAGTGATGGTGGACAGTGAAGGTGGAGAGTGAAGATAGAGAGTGAGGAGGGAGAGTGATGGAGGACAGTGAAGGTGGAGAGTGAGGATAGAGAGTGAGGAAGGAGAGTGAAGGAGGACAGTGAAGGAGGACAGTGAAGGTGGAGAGTGAGGATGGAAAGTGAACGTAGAGAGTGATGATAGAGAGTGAGGAGGGAGAGTGAAGGTGGACAGTGAAGGTGGAGAGTGAGGATAGAGAATGAGGATAGAGAGTGAGGATAGAGAGTGAGGATAGAGAGTGAGGAGGGAGAGTGAAGGTGGACAGTGAAGGTGAAGAGTGAGGATAGAGATTGAGGAGGGAGAGTGAAGGTGGACAGTGAAGGTGGAGAGTGAGGATAGAGAGTGAGGAGGGTGAGTGAAGGTGGACAGTGAAGGTTGAGAGTGAAGAGGGAAAGTGAAGATAGAGAGTGAGGAGGGAGAGTGAGGAGAGAGAGTGAGGAGGGAGAGTGAGGAGGGAGAGTGAGGGTACAGGGTAAGGATGAAGAGTGAAGGAGAAGTGAAAGGGCGGAGATGATGAAGTCGGAGATATTTAACTTGCCACCCAAGTTGATAGGGTTGTTAAGAAGGCGTATGGTGTGTTGTCTTTCATTAACAGGGGATTGAGTTTAAGAGCCGCGAGGTTATGCTGCAGCTCTATAAGGCCCTGGTTCGACCACACTTGGAATATTGTGTTCAGTTCTGGTCGCCTCATTAAAGGAAGGATGTGGAAGCGTTAGAGAGGGTGCAGAGGAGATTTACCAGGATGCTGCCTGGACTGGAGGGCATGTCTTACGAAGAAAGATTGAGGGAGCTAGGGCTTTTCTCATTGGAGCGAAGAAGGATGAAAGGTGACTTGATAGAGGGGTACAAGATGATGAGAGACATAGATAGAGTGGATAGCCAGAGACTTTTTCCCAGGGCGGAAAGGGCTATCACCAGGGGGCATAATTTTAAGGTGATTGGAGGAAGGTTTCGGGGAGATGTCAGAGGTAGGTTCTTTACACAGAGAGTGGTGGGTGCGTGGAATGCGCTGCCAGCGGTGGTAGTAGAAGCAGATACATTAGGGACATTTAAGCGACTCTTGGATAGGTACATGGATGATAGTAGAATGAAGGGAATGTCGGTAGTTTGATCTCAGAGTCGGTTAAAGGGTCGGCACAACATCGTGGGCCAAAGGGCCTGTACTGTGCTGTACTGTTCTATGTTCTATGATTAATGTATTCGATAGGATAGATAGTGAAAAGTATTTCCTCTGGTGGGCAGTGTCCACGACAATGGGACACAAGTAGAGCCAGGCTGGTTCAGAGGGATTGTGTTCCGGTAGATAGAGAGAAGTTGCCAATGGCAGCGGGGGAGTCGGTAACCAGAGATTACAGACTGAAGGGAATTGGCAAATGAACCAGACAGGGGGATGAGGAGGCTGTTTACACACAGCGGGTTGTGGTGATCTGGAATACGCTGCCTGAAAGGGCGGTGGAAGCTGATTTAATAGTGACTTTCAAAAGGAAATTAGACAAATACTTGAAAGCATAAAATGTGCAGGGCTATGGGGAAAGTGGGAGGAGGGTGGAAATAATTGGAGAGCTCTTTCAATGTCAGGATGGGCCGAATGGCCTGCTTCTGAGCTATACGATTTGACGCTGTCTCAGTCTCCGTCTCTCCTGTCAGTCACAGTTTCACGCTGCTGCTCTCAATGAGAAAGGAAATATTCAGATACAACTCACCTCCTCCAAGCTCATTTCCACACTGAGACCGGGTTGGTATGAAGCATCTCTTGCCTCCAGCCCAGTTTCCCGTATTTCTTCTTCCGGGAATCCATGGAGCAGCATGGTGGAATACTGGAAGTTGCAGTCCCCATCCATCCCTGCGGGGGTGGGGAAGGAGGGGGGTGCGGCGAGGTGGTGCGACCCTTGAACCCTTGTACTAGGCCGAGGCTGCGGCCTAGCGCGTCTCACAGCCTGGGCAATGGGTACTCCTCCTTTGAAGGGAAAAAGCAGCAGCTGTTAGTCGAGAGCACCTGCAGTGATCATGCTACACCTCTCACCTCTGGTCAACACTGACACTCTCACACCAGGGCTGTGACAGGGCAATCACTGCTGTCATGTAGGAAACATGGCAGGCAATTTGCACACAGCAAGTTCCCCTGAATAGCAACGTGGTAATGGCCAGATTATCTGATGGTTGAGGGATAAATATTAGCCCCAGGGCATTGGGGATAACTCCCCTGTTCTTCTTTCAAATATTGACTTTGGTATCTTTTACGCCCACCTGAGAGGGCAGTGAGGGCCTGGACTGAAAGTCTCATCCTGACAGCACCCCTCAATACCGCACATGGGCTGGAGTCTCTGGAATAGGGCATGGACCAGAATCTTCCCACATTCCTTTCTATGCCCCCAGTGACTTCCCATCCTGACGTCAATGCTTTGAGCTCTGCCAGAGCCCCTTTCTCTCGTAGAACCATAGAACAGTTACAGCACAGAGGGAGGCCATTCAGCCCATTGTGTCTCTGCTGGCTAAAAAAAACGAGCCGCCCATTCTAATCTCACCTTCCATCACCTGGTCCGTAGCCTTGCAGGTTACAGCACTTCAGGCGCAAGTCCAGGTACCTTTTAAATGAGTGGAGGGTTTCTGCCTCCACCACCATTTCTGGCAGTGGATTCCAGACACCCACCACCCTCTGGGGGAAAAACATTATCCTCATGCCCCCTCTAATCCTTCTACCAATCACTTTAAATCTGTTCCTCTGGTAATTGACCTCTCCGCTAGGGGAAACAGATCCTCCCTCTCTACTCTATCTAGGCCCCTCATAATTTTGTACTCCTCCATTAAGTCACCCCTCAAGCCCCTCTGTTCGAAGGAAAACAACCCTGGCAACATTCTTGTAAATCTCCTCTGCACTCTCTCCAGAGCAATTGTGTCCTTCCTGTAATGAATCACAGCCATTACTCATCTGTAACTCAGAGCTGCAGAATATTCACCCATGGGGAGTTTCTTAAACAAAACTAGATGCTCGATGTTCATAGCAATGCCTGGAGAGCTGTAAGGGGCAAGAACCTGCCTGATATTTACCCATCTCTAACGCCCCATGACACTGAGCCACTGATAATTCAGTTCCCTGGCTGTGATCAGTAACAGCATATCCATAAAGAGTTGTTCCATTCCTGAACTAGGCCTGAGAGGAGGAAAGGACAGTGTCTGACCCACTGCCCCACCTAGTCCCAGAGGGGGAAAGGACAGTGTCTGACCCACTGCCCCACCTAGTCCCAGAGGGGGGAAAGGACAGTGTCTGACCCACTGCATCAACCAGTCCCAGAGGGGGAAAGGACACTGTCTGACCCACTGCATCAACCAGTCCCAGAGGGGGAAAGGACAGTGTCTGACCCACTGCATCAACCAGTCCCAGAGGGGGAAAGGACAGTGTCTGACCCACTGTATCACCCAGTCCCAGAGGGAGAAAGGACAGTGTCTGACCCACTGCATCAACCAGTCCCAGAGGGGGGAAAGGACAGTGTCTGACCCACTGCATCACCCAGTCCCAGAGGGGGAAAGGACAGTGTCTGACCCACTGCCCCACCTAGTCCCAGAGGGGGAAAGGACAGTGACTGACCCACTGCCCCACCTAGTCCCAGAGGGGGAAAGGAGAGTGTCTGACTCACTGTATCAACCAGTCCCAGAGGGAGAAAGGACAGTGTCTGACCCACTGCATCACCCAGTCCCAGAGGGGGAAAGGACAGTGTCTGACCCACTGCCCCGCCTAGTCCCAGAGGGGGAAAGGACAGTATCTGACCCACTGCCCCACCTAGTCCCAGAGGGGGAAAGGACAGTGTCTGACCCACTGCCCCACCTAGTCCCAGAGGGGGAAAGGGCAGTGTCTGACCCACTGCATCACCTAGTCCCAGAGGGGGAAAGGACAGTGTCTGACCCACTGCCCCACCTAGTCCCAGAGGGGGAAAGGACAGTGTCTGACCCACTGCATCACCTAGTCCCAGAGGGGGAAAGGACAGTGTCTGACCCACTGCCCCACCTAGTCCCAGAGGGGGAAAGGACAGTGTCTGACCCACTGCCCCACCTAGTCCCAGAGGGGGAAAGGACAGTGTCTGACCCACTGCATCAACCAGTCCCAGAGGGGGAAAGGACACTGTCTGACCCACTGCATCAACCAGTCCCAGAGGGGGAAAGGACAGTGTCTGACCCACTGCATCAAACAGTCCCAGAGGGGGGAAAGGACAGTGTCTGACCCACTGCATCACCCAGTCCCAGAGGGGGAAAGGACAGTGTCTGACCCACTGCATCAACCAGTCCCAGAGGGGGAAAGGACAGGGTCTGACCCACTGCATCAACCAGTCCCAGAGTGGGAAAGGACAGGGTCTTACCCACTGCATCAACCAGTCCCAGAGGGGGAAAGGACAGTGTCTGACCCACTGCATCAACCAGTCCCAGAGGGGGAAAGGACAGTGTCTGACCCACTGCATCAACCAGTCACAGAGTGGGAAAGGACAGTGTCTGACCCACTGCATCAACCAGTCCCAGAGGGGGAAAGGACAGTGTCTGACCCACTGCATCAACCAGTCACAGAGTGGGAAAGGACAGTGTCTGACCCACTGCATCACCCAGTCCCAGAGGGGGAAAGGGCAGTGTCTGACCCACTGCATTAACCAGTCCCAGAGGGGGGAAGGACAGTGTCTGACCCACTGCATCACCCAGTCCCAGAGGGGGAAAGGACAGTGTCTGACCCACTGCATTAACCAGTCCCAGAGGGGGGAAGGACAGTGTCTGACCCACTGCATCACCCAGTCCCAGAGGGGGAAAGGACAGTGTCTGACTCACTGTATCACCCAGTCCCAGAGGGGGAAAGGACAGTGACTGACCCACTGCACCACCCAGTCCCAGAGGGGGAAAGGACAGTGTCTGACCCACTGCATCACACAGTTCCAGAGGGGGAAAGGACAGTTTCTGACCCACTGCCCCACCCAGTCCCAGAGGGGGAAAGGACAGTGTCTGACCCACTGCATCAGCCAGTCCCAGAGTGGGAAAGGACAGTGTCTGACCCACTGCATCACCCAGTCCCAGAGGGGGAAAGGACAGTGACTGACCCACTGCATCACCCAGTCCCAGAGGGGGAAAGGACAGTGTCTGACCCACTGCCCCACCCAGTCCCAGAGGGGGAAAGGACAGTGTCTGACCCACTGCCCCAGTCCCAGAGGGGGAAAGGACAGTGTCTGACCCACTGCATCACCCAGTCCCAGAGGGGGAAAGGACAGTGTCTGACCCACTGCCCCAGTCCCAGAGGGGGAAAGGACAGTGTCTGACCCACTGCATCACCCAGTCCCAGAGGGGGAAAGGACAGTGTCTGACCCACTTCCCCAGTCCCAGAGGGGGAAAGGACAGTGTCTGACCCACTGCATCACCCAGTCCCAGAGGGGGAAAGGACAGTGTCTGACCCAATGCATCACCCAGTCTCAGAGGGGGAAAGGACAGTGTCTGACCCACTGCATCAACCAGTCCCAGAGGGTGAAAGGACAGTGTCTGACCCACTGCCCCAGTCCCAGAGGGGGATAGGACAGTGTCTGACCCACTGCCCCACCCAGTCCCAGAGGGGGAAAGGACAGTGTCTGACCCACTGCCCCAGTCCCAGAGGGGGAAAGGACAGTGTCTGACGCACTGCATCACCCAGTCCCAGAGGGGGAAAGGACAGTGTCTGACCCGCTGCATCACCCAGTCCCAGAGGGGGAAAGGACAGTGTCTGACCCACTGCAACACTCATTCCCAGAGGGGGAAAGGACAGTGTCTGACCCACTGCAACACTCATTCCCAGAGGGGGGAAGGACAATGTCTGACCCACTGCATCACCCAGTCCCAGAGGGGAGACACTGTTGTAATTTAGGAAACGCAGCAGCCAGTCTGTGCACAGCAAGCTCCCACAAACACCAATGTGATAATGACCAGATCATCTAATTTAGTGATACTGATTGTGGAAAAATATTGTCCAGGACACTGAGGAGAACTCTCCTGCTCTTCTTCAAAATAGTGTCATGGAACATTTTACGTTCACCTGAGATTGAGGCCTCAGTTTAACATCTCATTCCAATTACAACATCTCCGACAGTGCAGCACTCCCTCAGTACCGTACTGGGAGTGTCAGCCTGGACTCTATGCTCAGCTCTGACAGTGCAGCACTTCCTCAGTACCGTACTGGGAATGTCAGCCTGAACTCTATGCTCAGCTCTGACAGTGCAGCACTCCCTCAATACCGTACTGGGAATGTCAGCCTGGACTCTATGCTCAGCTCTGACAGTGCAGCACACCCTCAGTACTGTACTGGGAATGTCAGCCTGGACTCTATGTACAGCTCTGACAGTGCAGCACTCCCTCAGTACCGTACTGGGAATGTCAGCCTGAACTCTATGCTCAGCTCTGACAGTGCAGCACTCCCTCAGTACCGTACTGGGAATGTCAGCCTGAACTCTATGCTCAGCTCTGACAGTGCAGCACTCCCTCAGTACCGTACTGGGAATGTCAGCCTGAACTCTATGCTCAACTCTGACAGTGCAGCACACCCTCAGTACCGTACCGGGAATGTCAGCCTGGACTCTATGCTCAGCTCTGACAGTGCAGCACTCCCTCAGTACCGTACCGGGAATGTCAGCCTGGACTCTATGCTCAGCTCTGACAGTGCAGCACTCCCTCAGTACCGTACTGGGAATGTCAGCCTGGACTCTATGCTCAACTCTGACAGTGCAGCACTCCCTCAGTACCGTACTGCGAATGTCAGCCTGGACTCTATGTACAGCTCTGACAGTGCAGCACTCCCTCAGTACCGTACTGGGAATGTCAGCCTGGACTCTATGCTCAGCTCTGACAGTGCAGCACTTCCTCAGTACTGTACTGGGAATGTCAGCCTGAACTCTATGTACAGCTCTGACAGTGCAGCACTCCCTCAGTACCGTACTGGGAATGTCAGCCTGAACTCTATGCTCAGCTCTGACAGTGCAGCACTCCCTCAGTACCGTACTGGGAATGTCAGCCTGAACTCTATGCTCAGCTCTGACAGTGCAGCACTCCCTCAGTACCGTACCGGGAATGTCAGCCTGGACTCTATGCTCAGCTCTGACAGTGCAGCACTCCCTCAGTACCGTACTGGGAATGTCAGCCTGAACTCTATGCTCAGCTCTGACAGTGCAGCACTCCCTCAGTACCGTACTGGGAATGTCAGCCTGGACTCTATGCTCAACTCTGACAGTGCAGCACTCCCTCAGTACCGTACTGCGAATGTCAGCCTGGACTCTATGCTCAGCTCTGACAGTGCAGCACTTCCTCAGTACCGTACTGGGAATGTCAGCCTGAACTCTATGCTCAGCTCTGACAGTGCAGCACTCCCTCAGTACCGTACTGGGAATGTCAGCCTGAACTCTATGCTCAGCTCTGACAGTGCAGCACTCCCTCAGTACCGTACTGCGAATGTCAGCCTGAACTCTATGCTCAGCTCTGACAGTGCAGCACTCCCTCAGTACCGTACTGGGAATGTCAGCCTGAACTCTATGCTCAGCTCTGACAGTGCAGCACTCCCTCAGTACCGTACTGGGAATGTCAGCCTGGACTCTATGCTCAGCTCTGACAGTGCAGCACTCCCTCAGTACCATACTGGGAGTGTCAGCCTGAACTCTATGCTCAGCTCTGACAGTGCAGCACTCCCTCAGTACCGTACTGGGAATGTCAGCCTGGACTCTATGTACAGCTCTGACAGTGCAGCACTCCCTCAGTACCGTACTGGGAATGTCAGCCTGGACTCTATGCTCAGCTCTGACAGTGCAGCACTCCCTCAGTACCGTACTGGGAATGTCAGCCTGAACTCTATGCTCAGCTCTGACAGGGCAGCACACCCTCAGTACCGTACTGGGAATGTCAGCCTGGACTCTATGCTCAGCTCTGACAGGGCAGCACACCCCCAGTACCGTACTGGGAATGTCAGCCTGGACTCTATTCTCAGCTCTGACAGTGCAGCACTCCCTCAGTACCGTACTGTGAGTGTCAGCCTGAACTCTATGCTCAGCTCTGACAGTGCAGCACTCCCTCAGTACCGTACCGGGAATGTCAGCCTGGACTCTATGTACAGCTCTGACAGTGCAGCACTCCCTCAGTACCGTACCGGGAATGTCAGCCTGGACTCTATGTACAGCTCTGACAGTGCAGCACTCCCTCAGTACCGTACTGGGAATGTCAGCCTGGACTCTATGCTCAGCTCTGACAGGGCAGCACACCCCCAGTACCGTACTGGGAATGTCAGCCTGGACTCTATGCTCAAGTTTCTGCAGTGGGGTTTGAACCCACAACCTGTTGACTCAGAGGTGACAGCGCTACCACTGAGGCATGGCTGACAGTCATTACAGGATAAGTAAACCTTCTGACACACAAATTATAACAAACAAGAGGGCAATACGTTAGCGCCCTGCAGCACTTCACAAATCCTACTCAAGGACATTGCCAAAGACCTGCTCAGGGGGCATCTCAAAATTCCTATTCAGGGGCCGTCTCAAAAGCCCTACTCAGGGGAAGTCTCTAAAGTCCTACTCAGGGGGCATTTCAAAATTCCTATTCAGGGGCCGTCTCAAAAGCTCTACTCAGGGGGAGTCTCAAAAGTCCTACTCAGGGGGGCATTTCAAAAGTCCTACTCAGGGGGAGTCTCAAAAGTCCTACTCAGGGGGAGTCTCAAAAGTCCTACTCAGGGGGAGTCTCAAAAGTCCTATTCAGGGGGCGTCTCAAAAGTCCTCCCTCCCTCCAGGAGAATAGCTCAGTTCACTTGCTCTGATCGTATTATGCTATGAGTCTAGGCTGATTTACTATTCCTCAACGAGCAAGCATCAGGATTCCTCCTCCAGATTAAACAGCTTTCCCAATCAAACTTTAAAACGCAGCAATATCAAATGTCTGGCAATCCGGACAGGGATCTGCTTCTCCTCTCAGGGATGTCAGACACTGGATGGGAGCTCAACGGGACACTCCTTTAATTGGCTAGGGAGCGGGTATTAAATGTAACAGGAGATGTTTGGGATCAGCGTGCCACTCGCGCCCTCAAAGGAGGGGATTGACAAACAGTTGGCTACTGTTATCCAGACTTTGGAGGCTGCTGTGTGTCACAGCACGCCCAGCAATGGGGGGAGGTGAGCGAGAGTTCAGAGGCTGCCCCAGGCCCCCCACCCATTGCATCCAACCCCACCCCCGTTTCACTGCTGTGTGTGTGCAGCTTTCCTTCAAGTGAGTTGAGCACCCAGCACCCCCTACATTGTGTGTCGGGAGCGAGCAGCAACCTGTTAGGTAGCTCAGTGGGTAGCTCACTTGCCTCGGAGTCAGGAAAGTCACAAATCTCAAGTCCACTTGAGAGACTTGACCGTGTAATACAGGTTAACACTACCAGTGCAGTACTGAGGGAATGCTGCACTGTCAGAGGTGCTGTTTTTTGGATGAGATGCTGAACAGATGCACTGTCTGGCCTCTCAGGTGGATGTGAAAGATCCGCCAGCACTATTTTGAAGAAGAGCAGAGGAGTTCCCCCCCGGTGTCCTGATCAATATTTATCCCTCAATCAATATCACAAAATCAGATGATCGGGTCATTGTCACATTGCTGTTTGTGGGATCTTGCTGTGCACAGACCGGCTGCCGAGTTTCCTACATTACAACAGGGACTACACTTCAAAAGGTACTTCATTGGCTGTAAAGCACTTTCGGACATGGTGGGGTGGTGAAAGGCGCGATATAAATATAAATCTTTATTCCCCAGTCAGGTGAGTGGAATGCTTATGCTTCTTCAGTCTGCTTCAGTAATGAAGTGTGATAAACATCATCTCACGAGGCTGCACGCTACTCGCAGGCTAACTTCCCATTTAACCGGTGAACCCTGTCAGCTGTACTTGTCGTGATAGCTGTCACATCACGAGACTGATCAACAACAGGAGGCAACCGCAGCTCTTAAAGGGGCCGATCCACTGCTGGCGGGGGAGGGGAAGGAAAGAGATTTTAGGCAAAGCTTCTCTTCGGTCGGATTTGCTCAGAGGATGTCAGGTCAGGACAGACCTCACCCACAGCTACTACGCTACTTCACCTGGTATTAAAAGGACAAAGTCCCTTTAAATAATGCTTGTGATGCAGCCATTTTATAGAGGAGCGGGTGATGTTAAACTCCTGAAACACAAACTTCATTATCGTAAACCAATACCTCCTCAAGAGTGTTCATTGGAACTCAGTAGTTTTAACAGATATAACATTGGGCCTACTGGGCTGGCTGAGGAGATGTGGATACACTTTGTACTTGCAAACTACAAGGGGGAACTCCTGATAACAAGAATCTGTCAAAACAAGACACAATAATAAACGGTTATCAACAACCCATCTGTCTCACTGACGCACAGGCATTAATTTAACAGGTTTTCTGCTTTAGAAAGCATAACCCATTCAAAGATAAACATTTCCCAATTAATCCTGCTCCATGCAGCTTTGAAATAAACGCACCCCTTCCCGCAAAAGAGGCAAGAGTCATTTTAAAAAGAAGGCAAACACGATGGGAAAGGAATTCAGTCATGTACCTGCTGCTGCTAAAGGTGTTGTCGAGGTGGTTCAGTGACTTCGGGAGGTTTGCCTGCTGGAGCACTGCTTCTCTCTGCCGGGTTGAGGACCCCTGACGTGACCTCTCCCGCACACGGTCCGCTCAGGAGCCCTGCTCTCCTCCGCTCACCTGTTTACATCAATGAGACGCAGGGAACCCATTGGCTGTCGTCTTATTCCCCAGACATGCCCAAAGGATGGCTGATCTATTAACAGATAATTGGGAGTCTTGGGAGATGAAGGGTTGATGGTTGTGTGGGCGTGGGTAAGGGGGGGCAGAGATCAGTGAGCTGCAACAAATAGCACCAGAAGTATTTTTGCGCCTTAACCCTGTCGGCGCCAGAATGCCATGATCGCAGGCCAGGGTACTATTCAGGCAGAACTCTGGACACCTCAGCGGCCATGTTGGGCCTCTGGCCTTGCAGCGACCACAAGCCTGGAGTTGACCGAAGGCTGCGTTAGCTATCTCATTCGTATCACATTTAGCCTGACCGCTGTTTTAATGTGGGCAGCAAACCATTCACTTGAGGCCGATTAAACGGCACAACAAAAATGACAGAGAGGAGCAACACGCATGCCTGCTAGGACCCCTTCCACAGATGTTGGCAGGCCATGCTTCTACGGTGATAGGAGCCACCACAGGTATTATGAGCCTTCGATGCGAAACATGCAGGTATATCGAGGAAACCAACAGCATTACACCAAACTATTGATGAATTATTTAAATTAATCCCGAGAGAGGGCAGGTGGTTTGTTTATAGGCATCTGTCCTTTGATGCAAGCTAAGGATTACATTCTGCGATGCAAGGTCCTCCAAAGGATCTGTCGGTCTGGAGTTCGATTCCCACTTAGCGATCCTATTTCAAAAGTAAAATCATTGATTGTACAAATTACTGATCAGAGAACCACATCCAGGAACCACATGGAGACAGCTCCATCATCATCCACCCCTAACACTGAAAGGCAACTAACCAGAATGGCAAACTCACTCATATACTGAGCAAGTAAGTGTACAGAAGGAGTGAATCAATTATTAACCTATTACCTGGTGTGTACTGTACATGTACAGGATCTGGCACTGAGACACACACGGGCCGTACAGTACCAGACCAGTGAGTGAATTATTAACCTATTACCCAGTGTGTACTGTACATGTACAGGATCTGGCACTGAGACACACACGGGCCGTACAGTGCCAGACGGGAGTGAATTATTAACCTATTACCCAGTGTGTACTGTACACGTACAGGAGCTGACACTGAGACACACACGGGCCGTACAGTACCAGACCAGTGAGTGAATTATTAACCTATTACCCGGTGTGTACTGTACATGTACAGGAGCTGACACTGAGATACACACGGGCCGTACAGTACCAGACCAGTGAGTGAATGATTAACCTATTACCCAGTGTGTACTGTACATGTACAGGAGCTGACACTGAGACACACACGGGCCGTACAGTACCAGACCAGTGAGTGAATTATTAACCTATTACCCTGTGTGTACTGTACATGTACAGGAGCTGACACTGAGATACACACGGGCCGTACAGTACCAGACCAGTGAGTGAATTATTAACCTATTACCCAGTGTGTACTGTACATGTACAGGAGCTGACACTGAGACACACACGGGCCGTACAGTACCAGACCAGTGAGTGAATTATTAACCTATTACCCAGTGTGTACTGTACATGTACAGGAGCTGACACTGAGACACACACGGGCCGTACAGTACCAGACGGGAGTGAATTATTAACCTATTACCCAGTGTGTACTGTACATGTACAGGAGCTGACACTGAGACACACGTGGGCCGTACAGTACCAGACCAGTGAGTGAATTATTAACCTATTACCCAGTGTGTACTGTACATGTACAGGAGCTGACACTGAGACACACGTGGGCCGTACAGTACCAGACCAGTGAGTGAATTATTAACCTATTACCCAGTGTGTACTGTACACGTACAGGAGCTGACACTGAGACACACACGGGCCGTACAGTACCAGACGGGAGTGAATTATTAACCTATTACCCAGTGTGTACTGTACATGTACAGGAGCTGACACTGAGACACACACGGGCTGTACAGTACCAGACCAGTGAGTGAATTATTAACCTATTACCCAGTGTGTACTGTACATGTACAGGAGCTGACACTGAGACACACGTGGGCCGTACAGTACCAGACCAGTGAGTGAATTATTAACCTATTACCCAGTGTGTACTGTACACGTACAGGAGCTGACACTGAGACACACACGGGCCGTACAGTACCAGACAGGAGTGAATTATTAACCTATTACCCAGTGTGTACTGTACATGTACAGGAGCTGACACTGAGACACACGTGGGCCGTACAGTACCAGACCAGTGAGTGAATTATTAACCTATTACCCGGTGTGTACTGTACATGTACAGGAGCTGACACTGAGACACACACGGGCCGTACAGTACCAGACCATTGAGTGAATTATTAACCTATTACCCGGTGTGTACTGTACATGTACAGGAGCTGACACTGAGACACACACGGGCCGTACAGTACCAGACCAGTGAGTGAATTATTAACCTATTACCCAGTGTGTACTGTACATGTACAGGAGCTGACACTGAGACTCACACGGGCCGTACAGTACCAGACAGGAGTGAATTATTAACCTATTACCCAGTGTGTACTGTACATGTACAGGAGCTGACACTGAGACTCACACGGGCCGTACAGTACCAGACAGGAGTGAATTATTAACCTATTACCCAGTGTGTACTGTACACATACAGGAGCTGACACTGAGACACACACGGGCCGTACAGTACCAGACCAGTGAGTGAATTATTAACCTATTACCCAGTGTGTACTGTACATGTACAGGAGCTGACACTGAGACTCACACGGGCCGTACAGTACCAGACAGGAGTGAATTATTAACCTATTACCCTGTGTGTACTGTACACGTACAGGAGCTGACACTGAGACACACACGGGCCGTACAGTACCAGACCAGTGAGTGAATTATTAACCTATTACCCTGTGTGTACTGTACACGTACAGGAGCTGACACTGAGACACACACGGGCCGTACAGTACCAGACCAGTGAGTGAATTATTAACCTATTACCCAGTGTGTACTGTACATGCACAGGAGCTGACACTGAGACACACACGGGCCGTACAGTACCAGACGGGAGTGAATTATTAACCTATTACCCAGTGTGTACTGTACATGTACAGGAGCTGACACTGAGACACACACGGGCCATACAGTACCAGACCAGTGAGTGAATTATTAACCTATTACCCAGTGTGTACTGTACATGTACAGGAGCTGACACTGAGACACACACGGGCCGTACAGTACCAGACCAGTGAGTGAATTATTAACCTATTACCCAGTGTGTACTGTACATGTACAGGAGCTGACACTGAGACACACACGGGCCGTACAGTACCAGACCAGTGAGTGAATTATTAACCTATTACCCAGTGTGTACTGTACATGTACAGGAGCTGACACTGAGACACACACGGGCCGTACAGTACCAGACCAGTGAGTGAATTATTAACCTATTACCCAGTGTGTACTGTACACGTACAGGAGCTGACACTGAGACACACACGGGCCGTACAGTACCAGACCAGTGAGTGAATTATTAACATATTACCCAGTGTGTACTGTACATGTACAGGAGCTGACACTGAGACACACACGGGCCGTACAGTACCAGACCAGTGAGTGAATTATTAACCTATTACCCAGTGTGTACTGTACATGTACAGGAGCTGACACTGAGACACACACGGGCCGTACAGTACCAGACCAGTGAGTGAATTATTAACCTATTACCCAGTGTGTACTGTACATGCACAGGAGCTGACACTGAGACACACACGGGCCGTACAGTACCAGACCAGTGAGTGAATTATTAACCTATTACCCAGTGTGTACTGTACATGTACAGGAGCTGACACTGAGACACACACGGGCCGTACAGTACCAGACCAGTGAGTGAATTATTAACCTATTACCCAGTGTGTACTGTACACGTACAGGAGCTGACACTGAGACACACACGGGCCATACAGTACCAGACCAGTGAGTGAATTATTAACATATTACCCAGTGTGTACTGTACATGTACAGGAGCTGACACTGAGACACACACGGGCCGTACAGTACCAGACCAGTGAGTGAATTATTAACCTATTACCCAGTGTGTACTGTACATGTACAGGAGCTGACACTGAGACACACACGGGCCGTACAGTACCAGACCAGTGAGTGAATTATTAACATATTACCCAGTGTGTACTGTACATGTACAGGAGCTGACACTGAGACACACACGGGCCGTACAGTACCAGACGGGAGTGAATTATTAACCTATTACCCAGTGTGTACTGTACACGTACAGGAGCTGACACTGAGACACACACGGAGCGTACAGTACCAGACCAGTGAGTGAATTATTAACCTATTACCCTGTGTGTACTGTACATGTACAGGAGCTGACACTGAGACACACACGGGCCGTACAGTACCAGACCAGTGAGTGAATTATTAACCTATTACCTGGTGTGTACTGTACATGTACAGGAGCTGACACTGAGACACACACGGGCCGTACAGTACCAGACCAGTGAGTGAATTATTAACATATTACCCAGTGTGTACTGTACATGTACAGGAGCTGACACTGAGACACACACGGGCCGTACAGTACCAGACCAGTGAGTGAATTATTAACCTATTACCCTGTGTGTACTGTACACGTACAGGAGCTGACACTGAGACACACACGGGCCGTACAGTACCAGACCAGTGAGTGAATTATTAACATATTACCCAGTGTGTACTGTACATGTACAGGAGCTGACACTGAGACACACACGGGCCGTACAGTACCAGACCAGTGAGTGAATTATTAACCTATTACCCAGTGTGTACTGTACATGTACAGGAGCTGACACTGAGACACACACGGGCCGTACAGTACCAGACAGGAGTGAATTATTAACCTATTACCCTGTGTGTACTGTACACGTACAGGAGCTGACACTGAGACACACACGGGCCGTACAGTACCAGACCAGTGAGTGAATTATTAACATATTACCCAGTGTGTACTGTACATGTACAGGAGCTGACACTGAGACACACACACGGGCCGTACAGTACCAGACCAGTGAGTGAATTATTAACCTATTACCCAGTGTGTACTGTACATGTACAGGAGCTGACACTGAGACACACACGGGCCGTACAGTACCAGACCAGTGAGTGAATTATTAACATATTACCCAGTGTGTACTGTACATGTACAGGAGCTGACACTGAGACACACACACGGGCCGTACAGTACCAGACCAGTGAGTGAATTATTAACCTATTACCCAGTGTGTACTGGACATATACAGGAGCTGACACTGAGATACACACGGGCCGTACAGTACCAGACCAGTGAGTGAATTATTAACCTATTACCCAGTGTGTACTGTACATGTACAGGATCTGACACTGAGACACACACGGACCGTACAGTACCAGACCAGTGAGTGAATTATTAACCTATTACCCAGTGTGTACTGTACATGTACAGGAGCTGACACTGAGATACACACGGGCCGTACAGTACCAGACCAGTGAGTGAATTATTAACCTATTACCCAGTGTGTACTGTACATGTACAGGAGCTGACACTGAGACACACACGGGCCGTACAGTACCAGACCAGTGAGTGAATTATTAACCTATTACCCAGTGTGTACTGTACATGTACAGGAGCTGACACTGAGACACACACGGGCCGTACAGTACCAGACCAGTGAGTGAATTATTAACCTATTACCCAGTGTGTACTGTACATGTACAGGAGCTGACACTGAGACACACACGGGCCGTACAGTACCAGACCAGTGAGTGAATTATTAACCTATTACCCAGTGTGTACTGTACATGTACAGGAGCTGACACTGAGACACACACGGGCCGTACAGTACCAGACCAGTGAGTGAATTATTAACCTATTACCCAGTGTGTACTGTACATGTACAGGAGCTGACACTGAGACACACACGGGCCGTACAGTACCAGACCAGTGAGTGAATTATTAACCTATTACCCAGTGTGTACTGTACACGTACAGGAGCTGACACTGAGACACACACGGGCCGTACAGTACCAGACCAGTGAGTGAATTATTAACCTATTACCCAGTGTGTACTGTACATGTACAGGAGCTGACACTGAGACACACACGGGCCGTACAGTACCAGACCAGTGAGTGAATTATTAACCTATTACCCAGTGTGTACTGTACATGTACAGGAGCTGACACTGAGATACACACGGGCCGTACAGTACCAGACCAGTGAGTGAATTATTAACCTATTACCCAGTGTGTACTGTACATGTACAGGAGCTGACACTGAGACACACACGGGCCGTACAGTACCAGACCAGTGAGTGAATTATTAACCTATTACCCAGTGTGTACTGTACATGTACAGGAGCTGACACTGAGACACACACGGGCCGTACAGTACCAGACCAGTGAGTGAATTATTAACCTATTACCCAGTGTGTACTGTACATGTACAGGAGCTGACACTGAGACACACACGGGCCGTACAGTACCAGACCAGTGAGTGAATTATTAACCTATTACCCAGTGTGTACTGTACATGTACAGGAGCTGACACTGAGACACACACGGGCTGTACAGTACCAGACCAGTGAGTGAATTATTAACCTATTACCCAGTGTGTACTGTACATGTACAGGAGCTGACACTGAGACACACACGGGCCGTACAGTACCAGACCAGTGAGTGAATTATTAACCTATTACCCAGTGTGTACTGTACATGTACAGGAGCTGACACTGAGACACACACGGGCCGTACAGTACCAGAGCAGTGAGTGAATTATTAACCTATTACCCAGTGTGTACTGTACATGTACAGGAGCTGACACTGAGACACACACGGGCCGTACAGTACCAGACCAGTGAGTGAATTATTAACCTATTACCCAGTGTGTACTGTACACATACAGGAGCTGACACTGAGACACACACGGGCCGTACAGTACCAGACCAGTGAGTCAATTATTAACCTATTACCCAGTGTGTACTGTACACATACAGGAGCTGACACTGAGACACACACGGGCCATACAGTACCAGACCAGTGAGTGAATTATTAACCTATTACCCAGTGTGTACTGTACATGTACAGGAGCTGACACTGAGACACACACGGGCCGTACAGTACCAGACCAGTGAGTGAATTATTAACCTATTACCCAGTGTGTACTGTACACATACAGGAGCTGACACTGAGACACACACGGGCCGTACAGTACCAGACCAGTGAGTGAATTATTAACCTATTACCCAGTGTGTACTGTACATGTACAGGAGCTGACACTGAGACACACACGGGCCGTACAGTACCAGACCAGTGAGTGAATTATTAACCTATTACCCAGTGTGTACTGTACATGTACAGGAGCTGACACTGAGACACACACGGGCTGTACAGTACCAGACCAGTGAGTGAATTATTAACCTATTACCCAGTGTGTACTGTACATGTACAGGATCTGACACTGAGACACACACGGGCCGTACAGTACCAGACCAGTGAGTGAATTATTAACCTATTACCCAGTGTGTACTGTACACATACAGGAGCTGACACTGAGACACACACGGGCCGTACAGTACCAGACCATTGAGTGAATTATTAACCTATTACCTGGTGTGTACTGTACATGTACAGGAGCTGACACTGAGACACACACGGGCCGTACAGTACCAGACCAGTGAGTGAATTATTAACCTATTACCCAGTGTGTACTGTACACGTACAGGAGCTGACACTGAGACACACACGGGCCGTACAGTACCAGACCAGTGAGTGAATTATTAACCTATTACCCAGTGTGTACTGTACATGTACAGGAGCTGACACTGAGACACACACGGGCCGTACAGTACCAGACCAGTGAGTGAATTATTAACCTATTACCCAGTGTGTACTGTACACGTACAGGAGCTGACACTGAGACACACACGGGCCGTACAGTACCAGACCAGTGAGTGAATTATTAACCTATTACCCAGTGTGTACTGTACACGTACAGGAGCTGACACTGAGATACACACGGGCCGTACAGTACCAGACCAGTGAGTGAATTATTAACCTATTACCCAGTGTGTACTGTACATGTACAGGAGCTGACACTGAGACACACACGGGCCGTACAGTACCAGACCAGTGAGTGAATTATTAACATATTACCCAGTGTGTACTGTACATGTACAGGAGCTGACACTGAGACACACACGGGCCGTACAGTACCAGACCAGTGAGTGAATTATTAACCTATTACCCAGTGTGTACTGTACATGTACAGGAGCTGACACTGAGACACACACGGGCCGTACAGTACCAGACCAGTGAGTGAATTATTAACCTATTACCCAGTGTGTACTGTACATGTACAGGAGCTGACACTGAGACACACACGGGCCGTACAGTACCAGACCAGTGAGTGAATTATTAACCTATTACCCAGTGTGTACTGTACATGTACAGGAGCTGACACTGAGACTCACACGGGCCGTACAGTACCAGACCAGTGAGTGAATTATTAACCTATTACCCAGTGTGTACTGTACATGTACAGGAGCTGACACTGAGACACACACGGGCCGTACAGTACCAGACCAGTGAGTGAATTATTAACCTATTACTCAGTGTGTACTGTACATGTACAGGAGCTGACACTGAGACACACACGGGCCATACAGTACCAGACCAGTGAGTGAATTATTAACCTATTACCCAGTGTGTACTGTACATGTACAGGAGCTGACACTGAGACACACACGGGCCGTACAGTACCAGACGGGAGTGAATTATTAACCTATTACCCAGTGTGTACTGTACACATACAGGAGCTGACACTGAGACACACACGGGCCATACAGTACCAGACCAGTGAGTGAATTATTAACCTATTACCCAGTGTGTACTGTACATGTACAGGAGCTGACACTGAGACACACACGGGCCGTACAGTACCAGACCAGTGAGTGAATTATTAACCTATTACCCAGTGTGTACTGTACATGTACAGGAGCTGACACTGAGACACACACGGGCCGTACAGTACCAGACCAGTGAGTGAATTATTAACCTATTACCCAGTGTGTACTGTACATGTACAGGAGCTGACACTGAGACACACACGGGCCATACAGTACCAGACCAGTGAGTGAATTATTAACCTATTACCCAGTGTGTACTGTACATGTACAGGAGCTGACACTGAGACACACACGGGCCGTACAGTACCAGACGGGAGTGAATTATTAACCTATTACCCAGTGTGTACTGTACATGTACAGGAGCTGACACTGAGACACACACGGGCCGTACAGTACCAGACCAGTGAGTGAATTATTAACCTATTACCCTGTGTGTACTGTACATGTACAGGAGCTGACACTGAGACACACACGGGCCGTACAGTACCAGACCAGTGAGTGAATTATTAACCTATTACCCAGTGTGTACTGTACATGTACAGGAGCTGACACTGAGACACACACGGGCCGTACAGTACCAGACCAGTGAGTGAATTATTAACCTATTACCCTGTGTGTACTGTACATGTACAGGAGCTGACACTGAGACACACACGGGCCGTACAGTACCAGACCAGTGAGTGAATTATTAACCTATTACCCAGTGTGTACTGTACATGTACAGGAGCTGACACTGAGACACACATGGGCTGTACAGTACCAGACCAGTGAGTGAATTATTAACCTATTACCCAGTGTGTACTGTACATGTACAGGAGCTGACACTGAGACACACATGGGCTGTACAGTACCAGACCAGTGAGTGAATTATTAACCTATTACCCAGTGTGTACTGTACATGTACAGGAGCTGACACTGAGACACACATGGGCTGTACAGTACCAGACCAGTGAGTGAATTATTAACCTATTACTCAGTGTGTACTGTACATGTACAGGAGCTGACACTGAGACACACACGGGCCGTACAGTACCAGACCAGTGAGTGAATTATTAACCTATTACCCTGTGTGTACTGTACACGTACAGGAGCTGACACTGAGACACACACGGGCCGTACAGTACCAGACCAGTGAGTGAATTATTAACCTATTACTCAGTGTGTACTGTACATGTACAGGAGCTGACACTGAGACACACACGGGCCGTACAGTACCAGACCAGTGAGTGAATTATTAACCTATTACCCAGTGTGTACTGTACATGTACAGGAGCTGACACTGAGACACACACGGGCCGTACAGTACCAGACCAGTGAGTGAATTATTAACCTATTACCCAGTGTGTACTGTACATGTACAGGAGCTGACACTGAGACACACACGGGCCGTACAGTACCAGACCAGTGAGTGAATTATTAACCTATTACCCAGTGTGTACTGTACATGTACAGGAGCTGACACTGAGACACACACGGGCCGTACAGTACCAGACCAGTGAGTGAATTATTAACCTATTACCCAGTGTGTACTGTACATGTACAGGAGCTGACACTGAGACACACACGGACCGTACAGTACCAGACAGGAGTGACTTATTAACCTATTACCCAGTGTGTACTGTACATGTACAGGAGCTGACACTGAGACACACACGGGCCGTACAGTACCAGACCAGTGAGTGAATTATTAACCTATTACCCAGTGTGTACTGTACATGTACAGGAGCTGACACTGAGACACACACGGGCCGTACAGTACCAGACCAGTGAGTGAATTATTAACCTATTACCCAGTGTGTACTGTACATGTACAGGAGCTGACACTGAGACACACACGGGCCGTACAGTACCAGACCAGTGAGTGAATTATTAACCTATTACCCGGTGTGTACTGTACATGTACAGGAGCTGACACTGAGACTCACACGGGCCGTACAGTACCAGAAGGGAGTGAACAAGTCTCCACTGTGTATTCATTTGTGGTTTTGATTGAATAAATGCAGAGAAACTGTCTCTTGCATGCTGCTTCTGCTACTTAGAGTCGATGAATCCCTGTGTTGTCGATTCACCAAGTTGACACCTCATTTTGAGGTATGCCTGGTGCTGCTCCTGGCATGCCCTCCTGCTCTCTTCATTGAACCAGGGTTGGTCTCCTGGCTTGTTGGTAATGGTAGAGTGGGGGATATGCCGGGCCATGAGATTACAGATTGTGGATGAGTGCAATTCTGCTGCTGCTGATAGCTCACAGCACCTCATGGATGCCCTGTTTTGAGCTGCTGGTCTGTTCTGAATCTATGCCACACAACACGAAGGAGGGTATCAACAGTGTGAAATCGGTACTTTGTCTCCACAAGGACAGTGCGGTGGTCACCCCTACCACTACTGTCATGGACGGATATGTCTGCGACCGGTAGACTGGTGAGGACGTGGTCAAATAGGTTTTTCCCTCTTGTTGGTTCCCTCACCACCTGCCGCATACCCAGTCTAGCAGCTATGTCCTTTAGGACTCGGCCAGCTCGGTCAGTAATGGTGCTACCGAGCCACTCTTGGTGTTGGACTTTGAAGTCTCTCACCCAGAGTACATTCTGTGCCCTTGCCACCCTCAGTGATTCTTTCAATTGCTGTTCAACATGGAGAAGCACTGATTATCAGCTGGGGCAGGGTGGGGGTGGGGAGGTGGGGGGAGTGATAATCAGCAGGAGGTTTCCTTGCCCATATTTGACCTGATGACATGAGACAGGGTCCAGAGTCGATGTTGAGAACTCCCAGGGCAACTCCTCCCTGACTGTATACCATTGTGTCGCCACCTCTGGTGGGTCTGTCCTGCCAGTGGGACAAGGCACACCCAGAGATGGTGATGGAGGAGCCTGGGACATTGTAAGGTATGATTTGGTGAGTGCGACAATGTCTGGCTGTTGCTTGACTAGTCTGTGGGACAGCTCTCCCAACTTTGGCACAAGCCCCCAGATGTTAGTGAGGAGGTCTTTGCAGGTTCGATTGGGCAAGGTGTACCTTTGTCATTTCTGGTGCCTAGGTGGATGCCAAGTGATCTGACTAGGCTTATTCTTTCTCTGCTTTTCTTTAGCGGTTTGATACAGCTGTCTGGCTTGCTAGGCTATTTCAGAGGGCATTTAAGAGTCGGCCACATTGCTGTGGGTCTGGAGTCACATGTAGGCCAGACCAGGTAAGGACAGTAGATTTCCTCCCCTAAAGGACATTGGTGAACCAGAGGGGTTTTTCTGACAATCTGGTAGTGTTATGCTCACCGGTACTGAGACTAGCTTTTTAATCCCATATTTATTAATTCATTGAATTAAAATTCCCCCAGCTACCACGGTGGAATTTGAAGTCATGTCTCTGGAGCATTAGTCCAGGGCCTCTGGATTTCTAGTGCAGTAACATTATCACTACACCACCATTCCCTGATTGGATGAAGCTTTCAAAGAGCCAGCACAGGCATGATGGGCCAAATGGCCACCTTCTAGTTTAGTTTAGTTTAGAGATACAGCACTGAAACAGGCCCTTCGGCCCACCGAGTCTGTGTCGACCATCAACCACCCATTTATACTAATCCTACACTAATTCCATATTCCTACCACATCCCCACCTGTCCCTATATTTCCCTACCACCTACCTATACTAGGGGCAATTTATAATGGCCAATTAACCTATCAACCTGCAAGTCTTTGGCATGTGGGAGGAAACCGGAGCACCCGGAAAAAACCCACGCAGACACAGGGAGAACTTGCAAACTCCACACAGGCAGTACCCAGAATCGAACCCGGGTCGCTGTAGCTGTGAGGCTGCAGTGCTAACCCCTGCGCCACTGTGCCGCCCTGTGTGCTGTCATTCTACGATTCATTTGCCCTGACCCAACTCCTGAAAGCCTTTGCCCTTCTCGCCTCTTTGAACTCTGCCCCAAAGATGCCCCTTGATTCCTGCCAATAGCAATGACTCGCGCCCCCACCCCCCCTCCCTAACCATTTCCATTGAACCACTTTTCATCTTACCCATACCAGTCTTTCCTGCCCCCTCACTTGTAACTTAACCCTCAGAGTCCAGCATTGACAACACTGGAAGATTGCCCAGTGAACAGTGTGTGGCCCCTCAACTTGTATGTCCTGTTTTCCATCCTTTTTAAACAATGGGTATCAGGAAAATCTGCCCTTAGGTTATCCCAGCACAATTCCCAGTTTGGCCCACTGGAGAGAGCTGTCCCTAACCCAATACCAACTTCCTGAATGATGCCCAGACTCAAAGGGTTAAATTATAAGGAATTTAGGAGGTTCAGAGTTGATTTGATCGCGGTTTTCAAGGGGAATTGATAGGGTAGAGAGAGAGAGAAACTCTTTACACAGGCTGAGTGGGAATCGTCTAAAAAAATAGAGGCAGACCTTTCAGGAGTGAAATTAGGAAACACTTCACACATGGGGTGGTAAAAGTTTGGAACTATCTTATTCAAATGTCAATTGATGCTCGATCAATTGTTAATTTTAAATCTGCGATTGATAGATTATTGTTCACAGAAGGTATTAAGGGATATGGGGTGTCTGGTCACAGATCATTCATGATCTCATTGAATGGCAGAACAGGCTCGAGGGGCTGAATGGCCTGCTCCTGTTCCTATGTCCCTAACAACAAGCTGCATTCATATAGCATCTTTCACTTGGTTAAAAGCTGTCAAGGTGCTTCATGGAAATGTCATCAGACAAAATGTGACACCGAGCCTCATCGGGAGATGTATATTGGACAGGTGACCAGAAACTTAGTGAAAGAGGTAGGAGTGTCTTTAAAGGAGGAAAGAGAGATGGAGAGACTGGAGAGATTTAGGGAGGGAATTCCAGAGCTTCGGGCCAGTGGCGGGGCAATTAAATTCAGGGATGTGCAAAAGGCCGGAATTAGGGGACTGCAGGTATCCTGTCGGGCTGTGAGGCTGGAGTGGGCTCCAGAGATAGGGAGGAGGCGAGGCCATCGAGGGATTTGAAGACACGGGTGAGAATTTTGAATATGATGCTGCGCTGTAAAAGCAGCCCATGCAGGTCCGCTGGATGGATTTAAAATTTCGTTTTATGACAGGTGAGTGGGAGAGCTGCAGTGCCAGAGATCCTGCGGTCAGCGTTTTGAAGAACAGGGGGTGTTCTCCCTGGGGTCCTGGTCAATACTAATCCCTCAGCTAACCACTGAAAAAAACATTATCCAGTTCATTGTCCCATTGCTGTTTGTGGGATCTTGCTGTGCGCAAATTGGCTGCTGTGTTTCCTACATTACAACAGTGTCTACACTTCAGAAGTACTTCAGTAACTGTGAAGTGCTTTGGGATGTCCTGAAGCTGGAAAAGGCGCTATTGAAATGCAAGACTTTCTTTTCTGAACTGAACTTTGTTCACTGGCCCACCACGGCAAGCAGTAAGGGCCCACCCTACAAGGCACCACCAGCCTTTCACTGGGTTGGAGAGAAGTTGATGAGTAATTAACACCAGGCCTGAGTTTTCACTGCCTGAGGGAGGCATTAAGGAGCCTCCCAAAACACTGGGTTTCTCAGAATGAATGAGGGGAAGACGGTGCAAAGAGTCGGAACACAGCGAGCAGGCGAGGAAGAGGCAGGTCATGGGTCAATGGAAGGTGGAGGCAAGGTTGAGGAGGGGAGGCAGAGGAATGGGAGGGGAGGCGGGGGAGTGGGAGGCGAGGCAGGGAAGTGGAGAAGGAGGCAGGGGAGTGGAGAGTGGAGGCAGGGGAATGGAGAGGGGAGGCAGGGGAGCGGAGAGGGGAGGCAGGGGAATGGAGAGGGGAGGCAGGCGAGTGGAGAGGGAGGGAAATAATGGCTGAAGGCATGGGTGGGGACAGGATGTTCGGGAGGGGAGGGGATCGGAGAGCAGAGGAGATGGAGGAGTAGAAGTTCTGGAGGTGGAGGAGCGGAGGAGGGGGAAGGGTATAGGGTATGTGAGGGAGGGCAGTTAGGCGAGAGGGATGGGGTGTGCAAGGGAGTGGGAGGGGAGTCGGGGAGTGGAGGTGGGGGTATGTGAGAGGGTTGGGGAGGGGAGGTGGGGAGTGGAGGTGGGGGTATGTGAGGGAGTGGAGGTGGAGTATGTGAGAAGGTTGGGAGGGAAGGCGGGGAGTGGAGGTGGGGAGTGGAGGTGGGGTATGTGAGAAGGTTGGGAGGGGAGGTGGGGAGTGGAGGTGGGGTATGTGAGGGAATGGGGGAGGAGAGTCGGGGAGTGTAGGTGGGGGTATGTGAGGGAGTGGGGGAGGGGTGTTGGGGAGTGGAGGTGGGGTATGTGAGAAGGTTGGGAGGGGAGGCGGGGAGTGGAGGTGGGGAGTGGAAGTGTGGAGTGGAGGTGGGGTATGTGAGTGGGTTGGGGAGGGGTGGTGGGGAGTGGAGGTGGGGATATCTGAGAGGGTTGGGGAGGGGAGGTGGGGAGTGGAGGTGGGGGTATGTGAAAGGGTTGGGGAGGGGAGGGGGGGAGTGGAGGTGGGGGTATGTGAGTGGGTTGGAGAGGGGTGGTGGGGAGTGGAGGTGGGGGTATGTGAGAGGGTTGGGGAGGGGAGGGGAGGTGGGGAGTGGAGGTGGGGAGTGGAGGTGGGGTATGTGAGAAGGTTGGGGAGAGGAGGTGGGGAGTGGAGGTGGGGAGTGGAGGTGGAGTATGTGAGAGAGTTGGGGAGAGGAGGTGGGGAGGGGAGGTGGGGAGTGGAGGTGGGGTATGTGAGAGGGTCGAGGAGGGGAGGTGGGGAGTGGAGGTGGGGTATGTGAGGGAGTGGGGGAGGGGTGTCGGGGAGTGGAGGTGGAGGTATGTGAGAGGGTTGGAGAGGGGAGGCGGGGAGTGGAGGTGGGGTTGTGAGGGATTGGGGGAGGGGAGTCTGGGAGTGGAGGTGGGGGTATGTGAGAGGGTTGGGGAGGGGTGGTGGGGAGTGGAGGTGGGGAGTGGAGGTGGAGTATGTGAGAGGGTTGGGGAGGGGAGGCGGAGAGGGGAGGCGGGGAGTGGGGGTGGGGAGTGGAGGTGGGGTATGTGAGGAAGTGGGGGAGGGGAGTCGGGGAGTGGAGGTGGAGGTATGTGAGAGGGTGGAGAGGGGAGGCGGAGAGGGGAGGCGGGGAGTGGAGGTGGGGAGTGGAGGTGGGGGTATGTGAGAGGGTGGAGAGGGGAGGCGGAGAGGGGAGGCGGGGAGTGGAGGTGGGGAATGGAGGTGGAGGTATGTGAGAGGGTTGGAGAGGGGAGGCGCGGAGTGGAGGTGGGGAGTGGAGGTGGGGAGCGGAGGTGGGGTATGTGAGAGGGTTGGGGAGGGGAGGTGGGGAGTGGAGGTGGGGTATGTGAGAGTGTTGGGGAGGGGAGGTGGGGAGTGGAGGTGGGGGTATCTGAGAAGGTTGGGGAGGGGAGGTGGGGAGTGGAGGAGGGGGTATGTGAGAGGGTTGGGGAGGGGTGTTGGGGAGTGGAGGAGGGAGTATGTGAGAGGTTTGGGGAGGGGAGGTGGGGAGTGGTGGTGGGGTATGTGAGAAGGTTGGGGAGGGGAGGTGGGGAGTGGAGGTGGGGTATGTGAGAGGGTTGGGGAGGGGAGGTGGGGAGTGGAGGTGGGGTATGTGAGAAGGTTGGGGAGGGGAGGTGGGGAGTGGAGGTGGGGTATGTGAGAGGGTTGGGGAGGGGAGGTGGGGAGTGGAGGTGGGGTATGTGAGAGGGTTGGGGAGGGGAGGTGGGGAGTGCAGGTGGGGGTATGTGAGAGGGCTGGGGAGGGGAGGGGAGGTGGGGAGTGGAGGTGGGGGTATCTGAGAGGGTTGGGGAGGGGAGGTGGGGAGTGGAGGAGGGGTATCTGAGAAGGTTGGGGAGGGGAGGTGGAGAGTGGAGGAGGGGGTATGTGAGAGGGTTGGGGAGGGGTGTTGGGGAGTGGAGGAGGGGGTATGTGAGAGGTTTGGGGAGGGGAGGTGGGGAGAGGTGGTGGGGTATGTGAGAGGGTTGGGGAGGGGAGGTGGGGAGTGGAGGTGGGGTATGTGAGAGGGTTGGGGAGGGGAGGTGGGGAGTGGAGGAGGGGAGTCGGGGAGTGGCGGTGGGATGTTTGAAAGAGTGCCTCCGCCACGTCCCTGCTTGCAGGTGGAAGGTGCAGTCACAATGCGGGAGTTAGAGGTGAGCCCAGACTGGCACCAGGTAAGAGTGTGAATCCAAAGACTTGGGCACCTCCCGAATGCCATGCAGAGTGAGTGTGGTCAGAGTGAACGCTGACTAACCCGTCACCCTCCCCCATACCCGTTTGATCAGAGTGAACGCTGACTAACCCGTCACCCTCCCCCATACCCGTTTGATCAGAGTGAACACTGACTAACCCGTCACCCTCCCCCATACCCGTTTGATCAGAGTGAACACTGACTAACCCGTCACCCTCCCACATACCCGTTTGATCAGAGTGAACACTGACTAACCCGTCACCCTCCCCCATACCCGTTTGATCAGAGTGAACACTGACTAACCCGTCACCCTCCCACATACCCGTTTGATCAGAGTGAACACTGACTAACCCGTCACCCTCCCCCATACCCGTTTGATCAGAGTGAACGCTGAGTAACCCGTCACCCTCCCCATACCCGTTTGATCAGCGTGAACACTGACTAACCCGTCACCCTCCCACATACCCGTTTGATCAGAGTGAACACTGACTAACCCGTCACCCTCCCCCATACCCGTTTGATCAGAGTGAACGCTGAGTAACCCGTCACCCTCCCACATACCCGTTTGATCAGAGTGAACACTGACTAACCCGTCACCCTCCCCCATACCCGTTTGATCAGAGTGAACGCTGAGTAACCCGTCACCCTCCCACATACCCGTTTGATCAGAGTGAACACTGACTAACCCGTCACCCTCCCCCATACCCGTTTGATCAGAGTGAACACTGACTAACCCGTCACCCTCCCCCATACCCGTTTGATCAGAGTGAACGCTGACTAACCCGTCACCCTCCCACATACCCGTTTGATCAGAGTGAACACTGACTAACCCGTCACCCTCCCACATACCCGTTTGATCAGAGTGAACACTGACTAACCCGTCACCCTCCCACATACCCGTTTGATCAGAGTGAACGCTGACTAACCCGTCACCCTCCCACATACCCGTTTGGTCAGAGTGAACGCTGAGTAACCCGTCACCCTCCCACATACCCGTTTGCTGAGCTGATAATGGGTATTGCTGATAGACAGAATGGCTCCACTCCATTCCACCAATGATTACAATGTAAACATGACATGGCCAGCTTTAGTCTTGGACCAGGAATTGCGTCAGATCGCAGCATCTGACCTTTAACAGATGGTGGTGAAAATCCTCAAGGGTGAGGGAGGGAGGGAGGTGAAAGCAGAATTTTAATTAGTCCCAGAAAGCTCCTTGTTTTGTGCTTCCTTCAATCCAGCAGGAATGGAGCCACCCCCTCTCAACCAACTAATTACAGCTCAAAACATTATACAAAGGACAGGTGCAGCACCAAGCAGAGCAACAGAGTGAACAAACGGGAAAAAGAGATAGAGAGTTTGGAAAGAGTGATACCAGAATAGACAGAGAGAGAGAAGGGAGAATTAGAGAGAGAGATAGAGACAGAGAGAGAGAGAGAGAGACAGAAGGACAGAGATAGAGTGAGAGACAGAGAGAAAGAGAGACAGATACAGAGACAGAAAGAGAGAGAGACAGAGAGAAAGAGAGACAGACACAGAGTGTGAGGCAGAGATAGAGAGGGAAAAGGCCAGACAAAGAGAGAGACACACAGAGAGAAGGGAGAATCGAAGAGGATGATAGAGACACTGAGAGAGAGAAGGGAGAATCGGAGAGGATGATAGAGACACTGAGAGAGAGACAGAGACAGAGTGAGAGATAAACAGAGAGACAGAGTGAGAGACAGAGAGAAAGAGAAATAAACAGAGAGACAGAGACAGAGAGTGGGACAGAGACAGAGAAGGAAAGAGACAGACAGAGAGAGACAGAGTGGGAGAGCGAGAGAGGGAAAGAGAGAGAGAGATAAAGAAAGACAGAGACCAAGAGAGAAAGAGACAGACAGAAAAAGAGAGAGAGAGAGAGACGGAGAGACAGAGTGAGAGACAGAAGGAATGAGACAGAAAAATAGAGATAAAGAGACAGAGTGATAAACAGAGAGACAGAGACAGAGTGGGAGACAGAGACAGACGAGGAAGAGGGAAACAGAGAGAGACAGAGAGATGGACAAAGAGAGAGATAGAGAGACAAAGATGGACAGAGACATAATGAGACAAAGAGAGAGAGAGAGCAAAAGGGAGGGAGAGTGAGAGAACAGTGAGTGTAAAACAACAAGCAAAAGGAGGGTCAGTGAGAGTGCGCAGAGAAGAAAGACTTACATTTATATCACACCCTTCACATCCTCGGGCTACAGTCAAAGAATCACAAAGAGTACACATGTTGTAAATGTAGGACATGCAGCAGAAAATTTACGCACAGCAATCTCCCACTTACAGCAATGAGATAATCTGCTTTCAATAAATGATGGATCATTTCCCCTGCCCTTTTTCAAAACAATGGGCAGCGATCTGTTATGCCAAGCCGAGAGAACAGACGGAGGCTCCATTTAACATCTCATCCAAAAGGCAGCACCTCTGACAGTGCAGCCCTCCCTCAGTACTGACCCTCCAACAGTGCAGCATATCCTCAGTACTGACCCTCCAACAGTGCAGCATATCCTCAGTACAGACCCTCCGACAGTGCAGCACTGCCTCAGTACTGGCCCTCCGACAGTGCAGCACACCCTCAGTACTGACCCTCCAGCAGTGCAGCATATCCTCAGTACTGACCCTCCAACAGTGCAGCATATCCTCAGTACAGACACTCCGACAGTGCAGCACTGCCTCAGTACTGGCCCTCCGACAGTGCAGCACACCCTCAGTACTGACCCTCCAACAGTGCAGCATATCCTCAGTACTGACCCTCCAACAGTGCAGCATATCCTCAGTACTGACCCTCCGACAGTGCAGCACTGCCTCAGTACTGACCCTCCGACAGTGCAGCACTCCCTCAGTACTGACCCTCCAACAGTGCAGCACTCCCTCAGTACTGACCCTCCGACAGTGCAGCACCCCCTCAGTACTGACCCTCTGACAGTGCAGCACTCCCTCAGTACTGACCCTCTGACAGTGCAGCACTCCCTCAGTACTGACCCTCCAACAGTGCAGCACTCCTTCAGTACTGACCCTCTGACAGTGCAGCACTCCCTCAGTACTGACCCTCTGACAGTGCAGCACTCCCTCAGTACTGACCCTCCGACAGTGCAGCACCCCCTCAGTACTGACCCTCCGACAGTGCAGCGCTCCCTCAGTACTACCCCTCTGACAGTGCAGTGTTCCCTCACTACTAACTCCCCTACAGAATAGGGCTACCTCAGTACTGACCGTCCGACAGTAATGGGGAGAGGGGAGAGGTATGTATTGGGGAGAGGGGAGGGGTATATGTAATTGGGAGAGGGGGGTATGTAATGGGAAAGGGTATGTAATGGGGATGGGGCTGGGTATGAAAGGGGGAGGGGAGGGGTGGGGGAGAGTGGTGGGATAGGTAATGGGGGAGAGGGGAGTGGTATGCATTGGGGAGAGGGAAGGGATAGGTAATGAGGAGAGGGGATGAGTTTGTAATGGAGAGAGGGGAGGGGTATGTAATGGGGAGGGGGATGTAATGGGGAGGGGTGCTGGGTATGTAATGGGTAGAGGGGAGTGGGATGTGATGGGGAGGGGGGATATGTAATGGGGAGAGTGGTGGGCTATGTAATGAGGAGAGGAACTGGATATGTAATAGGGAGAGGGGAGTGGTATGTAATGGGGAGAGGGAAGGGATAGATAATGAGGAGAGGGGATGAGCTTGTAATGGGGAGAGAGGAGACTTATGTAATGGAGAGAGGGGAGGGGTATGTAATGGGGAGGGGTGCTGGGTATGTAATGGGTAGAGGGGAGTGGTATCTAATTGAGAGGGGAGGGCTATGTAACGGGGAGAGGGGAGGGGGATGTAATGGGTAGGACGATATGTAATGAGGAGAGTGTAGGGGTATGTAATGGGGAGAGGCTCTGGATATGTAATGGGGAGAGTGGAGGGTATGTAATGAGGAGAGGCACTGGATATGTAATGGGGAGAGTGGAGGGGTATGTAATGGGGAGAGGCACTGGATATGTAATAGGGAGAGTGGAGGGGTATGTAATGGGGAGAGGCACTGGATATGTAATGGGGAGAGTGGAGGGGTATGTAATGGGGAGAGGCACTGGATATATAATAGGGAGAGTGGAGGGGTATGTAATAGGGAGAGGGGAGGGTATGTAATGGGGAGGGGGAGGAGTATGTCATCGGGTGAGGGAAGGGGAATGTAATGGAGAGAGGAGAGGAATATGTAAAGGGGCGAAGCACTGGATATGTAATGAGGAGAGTGGAGGGGTATGTAATGGGGAGAGGCACTGGATATGTAATGAGGAGAGTGGAGGGGTATGTAATGGGGAGAGGCACTGGATATGTAATGGGGAGAGTGGAGGGGTATGTAATGGGGAGAGGCACTGGATATGTAATGGGGAGAGTGGAGGGGTATGTAATGGGGAGAGGCTCTGGATATGTAATGGGGAGAGTGGAGGGGTATGTAATGGGGAGAGGCACTGGATATGTAATGGGGAGAGTGGAGGGGTATGTAATGGGGAGAGGCTCTGGATATGTAATGGGGAGAGTGGAGGGGTATGTAATGGGGAGAGGCACTGGATTTGTAATAGGGAGAGTGGAGGGGTATGTAATATGGAGAGGGGAGGGGGATGTAATGGGGAGGGGAAGGAGTATGTAATGGGTTGAGGGCAGGGGTATGTAGTGGAGAAAGGAGAAGGATTTCTAATGGGGAGAGGCACTGGATATGTAATAGGGAGAGGGGAGTGATATATAATGGGGAGAGGGAAGGGATAGGTAATGGGGAGAGGGAATGAGTTTGTAAAGGGGACAGAGTAGACTTATGTAATGGAGAGAGGGGAGGGGTATGTAAAGGGGAGCATGGAAGGGTATGTAATGGGGAGAGGGATGTAATGGGGAGGGTGTGGAGTATGTAATGTGGTGAGGAGAGAGGTATGTAATGGAGGGAGGAGAGGGATATGTTATGGCGAGAGTGGAGGGGTATATAATGGGGAGAAGGATGTAATGGGGAGGGAGTGGAGTATGTAATGGGGAGAGTGGAGGGGTATTTAATGGAGAGAGGAGTGGGATATGTTATGGCGAGAGTGGAGGGTTATGTAATGGGGAGAGGGATGTAATGGGGAGGGGGTGGAGTATGTAATGGGGAGAGTGGAGGGGTATTTAATGGAGAGAGGAGAGGGATATGTAATGGAGAGAGGAGAGGGATATGTAATGGGGAGAGAGGAGGGGTATTTAATGGAGAGTGGAGAGGGGTATGTAATGGAGAGAGGAGAGGGATATGTAATGGGGAGAGAGGAGGAGTATTTAATGGAGAGTGGAGAGGGGTATGTAATGGAGAGAGAGAGGGATATGCAATGGGGAGAGAGGTGGGGTATTTAATGGAGAGAGGAGAGGTGTATGTAATGGGGAAATAGCAGCGGTGATACACTCAGTCTCAACGTTGCTGTATTGAGACAAGGAGTGTGAGAGGAAAGTGTTTGAAATATTACAGGCATTCGATGTGGTGTCCAGAACAAGGGTGCATAATCTTAATATTGGAGCCAGGCTGTTCAAGGGGTAATGTCAGCAAACACGTCTTCACACTAAAGATAAATCTGGAACTCCTTCGCAAAAAGCGAGGGATTAATTGGAGCTTGCGAGGCTGTAATGGATGGAGTTTTGTTGGGTGAGGTTATTGAGTGGTATGGAACCAAGGTGGCTGAATAGAGTTTCGATACAGATCAGCTGTGATCTGATTGAATGGTGGAACAGCCTAGAGGGGCTGAATGGTCTGACCCTGTACCTGACAAGGGCTTCCTGCTCCTTTCATTCTCCAGCAGTCACCTGGCCATATTCCGAGAGGCTCTGTGTAAAGGAGGAGCCCTCCTCTCCTCACATTTTACAACTCACACTTGTCTGCATTAAATTCCACCGAGTTGGTGCTGGTCTCTGCTATTCCAGCTACCTTACCTCAGCCTTTGCACATTCCTCTCAATTCCCTGTTCTCTCCTGTACTTAGTCTAGTTTCCTTTTGAAAGCATCGACGCCATAAGCCTCAACCGCTCCTTGTGATGCCAAGTTCTCAACACTCTCTCAGTAAAGAGGTTTCTCCTGAATTCCCTGTTGGATTTATCCGTGACTGTCCTATTATTGATGGCCCTAGTTTTGGATTCTCCCACAAGTGGAAATATCTTCTCTGCACATACCCGATCAAAACCTTTCCGAATTTTAAAGCCCTTCATTAGGGTCACCCCGTCAATCTTCTATGTTCTAGGTAAAACCGCCTCCACCTGTTCCAGCTTTCCCGATAGGTATCATTCTAGGAAATCTCCTTTGCACTTTCCCCAGTGCTTCTATCTCCTTTGTATAGTATGGCGATTAGGATTGTGCACAGTAGAATGATGGAATAGTACAGAACAGAAGGAGGCCATTCGGCCCATCAAGTCCATGCCTGTTTCTCTGTAGAGCAATCCAATCAGTCCCATCCTCCTCCCTCCACCACCCACTCGATCCCTGTAGCCCTGCAAGTTTATTTCCTTCAAGTGCCCATCCAATTTCCTTTTGAAATCGTCTCCGTTTCCACCATCCTCATAGGCAGCAAGTTCCAGATCATTACCACTCGCTGCGTTAAAAAGATCTTCCTCACATCCCCCTCTGCATCTCTTGTCTAAGCCTTGACTCTGTGTCCCCTTGTAACATGGGAACAGCATTTCTTTTTCTACTTTATCTAAACCTGCCACTCCTTGGCTCTTTCTCCATATCCTTGCAACATTTTCTCCTTCAAGTATGTATCCCGTTCCCTTTTGAAAGTTACTGTTGAATGTGTTGACACTATCCCATCAGGCAGTGCATTCTAAATCCGAACCACTCACTTCGCAGAAACCTTTCCCCTCAAGTTGCCTCTGGTTCTTTTGCCAATCACCTTAAACCTGTGCCTATTTGTACTCTACACTTCCGCCATTGGAAACAGTTTCTCTTTAATAAAAAAAAAAGAAAGGCTTGCATTTATATAGCGCCTTTTACACCCACAGGATGTCTGAATGCACTTTACAGCCAGTGAGGTCCTTTCGAAGTGCAATGAGTGTCGCAATGTATGAAACTCGACAGCCAATCGCACGCAGCAAGCTCCCACAAACAGCAACGTGATAATGATCCGATTATCTGTTATTGGGATGTTGATTGAGGGATAAATATTGGTCAGGACACCGGGGAGAGCTCACCTGCTCTTCTTCGAAATAATGGGCTGAATTTTATCAGCCCCTCGACGCCAAGGGTCGATACTGGCGGGAGTGGCCCGCCTCGGCCCACGATACCGAGAAGGCCCCGCCGGATATCAGCAGCAGTAGCGAGGCCTCGGTGTGTCGTGCCTGCCACTCGGCGGCGGGGCCTTCATTAAAATATTGAAATGAGTTCAATTAAAATGCCGATTAACTTACCTGCCGACGGCGGCCGTCCCACGTCGATTTTACAGCCAACCGGCTGCAACTCGCACTCCTTCGGAATTCCATTGGAGTTCTGAGGCGGGACACTGGTGGGGAGGGAATAGGAATAAAATTATCAGGGGAACTATTCTTATTGGTTGTGGGGCTGGTGAGAAGGGGTTGAGGGTCAAAGATACTGAAGTTTGGGTAGGAAAGTTCAGAATTTCATAAAGTGTATTTTTGGGGGGAAAAGGTCAATTTATGTGTTTAGGACTCAGTGGGTGGTGGGGGGGTGGGGGGTGGGTGTGGTGGAGAGGGGGTTCAATGTTAAATTAATATATCGTGAAGGGCTTGAAACCCTTTAAAAATGGGGCCAGCGTCCTGTGTGCTGGCGCTGGACGCCATTGCCGGGGACGGGGCGGCTGCCCTCTCTACATCATCGGGGGCAGCCACTCTCCATTTAAATGAGGCCCCCCCCACCCCCGCGCGTAATATCACGGGGGGCTCTGTGACGGCACCTCCCTGTCAGAAGAGCAGAAGGGGTCTCGATTTAACCTCTCATCCAAAACCCAGCACCTTCGCAGTGTAGCATTGGAGTGTCAAGCTAGATCTTTATAGTCTCGTCCTGGAAGGTGGGATGTGAACCCACAAACCTTGTGTCTGAGAGCTAACAGTGCTCCCCCCTCAGCAACAGTTAAACTCCAGTCAAAGCCTTGGTGATCTATCAAATCTCCTCTCAGCCTTCTCTAAGTGCTTGAAATATTCTGCAGGTCAACTGTAGACCCTTTAAACAACAGCTTCTGGATGGTAAGGTGGTGTTGTTGGGGGGAAGGGATGGGAGAAAAACAGAGACGCCATAGCCTCGATTCATTTTCTACAGAATGATGCACCATGTTAACGTGACTCTTACTAATTGCTCCCAGGCTAATTCCAGCTTTATGCTTGTCCCGGGCAATCCACCCCTCTGATTCCGTGGAGACTGCGTTACCAGGTGAACAGAAGCAATTTGCAATTAAGTACCATGTGCAATTAGCCACCATCTTCTCTCAATTAGAACTGAAGGGAAAAGTAAAAGGGGAAGAGATAATGAAAACGGTGTGGGAGACCGGCACATTCCTAAACTCTGACACTTTGATTTCAATTAAGGCACTAAGGCCTTGAGTATCAATCAGCCCCTCAATTATCGGAATATCGCTGGCCCCAGTTTCATTTAACAGCCTGTTTCATTTACATTCACCCGAAGGTGCCGTTCACCGGTCTCCTGCGAAATATCTCACATACAACCAACTACTTTGCCAGAAAGACTTGCATATACAGTCTGGCCACCACGTTACAGGAAGGATGTGATCACACTAGAGAGAGGACGGAGGAGATTTACGAGGACGTTGTCAGGACTGGAGAATTTTAGATGTGAGGAAAGATTGGATAGAATGGCATTGTTTTCTTTGGAACAGAGGAAACGAAGGGGAGATTGATTGGAAGTGTATAAAATTGTGAGGGGCCTAGATAGAGTGGATAGGAAGGGCCTATTTCCCTTAGCAGAGAGATCAATAACCAGGGAGTATAGATTTAAAGTAATTGCTGAAGGATTAGAGGCAAGTTGAGGAGAAATCTCTTCAGCCAGAGGGTGGTGGGAGTCTGGAACTAACTGCCTGAAAGGGTAGTGGAGGCACAAACCCTCATCGCATTTAAAAAACACTTGAAGTGCTCTAACCTACAGGACTACCGACCAAGGGTTGGAACGTGGGATTAGGCCTAATAACTCTTTTTTTCGTTGACACAGATTAAATGGGTTGAATGACCTCTTACTGAATCACCGATTCTTCCAAGTTACATTTCTATAGCGCCTTTCACAGCCTCACAATGTCCTAAAGGGCTTTACAGCTAACGAACTACTTATAAAGTGTAGAGAAATACAGCAGTCAATCTGCACACAGCAAGCTCCCACAAACCTGATGACAAAATAATCTGCCTTCTTTTAGTCATGTTGGTGGAGGGATGAATATTGACAAGACACCAGGGAGAACTCCTCTGCTCTTCTTCCAAATACTAACATCCGCCTCAGAGGGTGTACAGGGCCTCCGCATACTATCTCATCTGAAAGACAGCACCTCTGACAGCGCAGCGCTCCCTCAGTACTGCACTGGGAGTGTCAGGCTGGATTACAGTGGGAACAGTTTCTCTCGATCTACTCTGTCCAGACCCCTCATGATTTTGAACACCCCTATCAAATCACCTCTCAGTCTTCTCTTCTCCAAGGAAAACAGTCCTAACTTCTACAATCGATCTTCATAACTGAAATTCCTCATCCCTGGAACCATTCTCGTGAATCTTTTCTGTACTCTCTCTAATGCCCACTTTCCTGGAGTGCGGTGCCCAGAACTGGACACAATACTCCAATTGAGGATGAATCAGTGTTTTATACGTAACCTCCTTACTCTATAGCCCAATTAGTAAAGCCAAGGATACTGTATGCTTTGTTAACCACTCTCTCAACCTGTCCTGCCACCTTCAATGACTGATGCACATATACCCTCAGGTCACTCAGCTTTAGAATTCAGATGCACCCCCTTTAGAATTGTACCTTTTATTTTATATTGTCTCTCCATGTTCTTCCTACCAAAATGAATCACTTCACACTTCTCCACATTCATCGTCATCTGCCAATTGTCCGCCCATTCCACCAACTTGCCTATGTCCTTCTGAAGTTCATGCTTCCATGTTTCATGTCACCTGCAAATGTTGAAATTGTACCCTGTACAGTAAGCTCTAGGTCATTAATATATATCAGGAAGAGAAAGGATCCCAACACTGACCACTGGGGAACTCCACTACAAACCTTCCTCCAGCTTGAAAAACATCCACTGATCACTACTGATCAGTAGTGAGTTTCCTGTCACTCAGCCAATTTTGTATCCATGTTGCTACTTGTCTCTTTTATTCCATGAGCTATAACTTTGCAGCTCCCAGTGCAGAATTTGCAACAATCTTCAGCCAGAAGTGCCGAGTTGATGATCCATCTCAGCCTCCTCCTGAAGTCCCCAGCATCACAGATGCCAGACTTCAGCCAATATGATTCACTCCACATGATATTAAGAAACGACTGAAGGCACTGGATACTGCAAAGGCTATGGGCCCTGACAACATTCCAACAATAGGACTGAAGACCTGTGCTCCAGAACTTGCCACGCCCCTAGCCAAGCTGTTCCAGTAAATCTACAACATTGGCATCTACCCAGTAATGTGGAAAATTGCCCAGGTAAGTCCTGTACATAAAAAGCAGGACGAGTCCAACCTGACCAATTACCGTCCCATCAGTCTGCTTTCAATCATCAGCAAAGTGATGGAAGGTGTCATCGACAGTTCGATCAGGCAGCACTTGCTTAGCAATAACCTGCTCAGTGACGCTCAGTTTGAGTTCCGCCAGGGCTACTCAGCTCCTGAGTGGCAAGTAACATTCCTGCCACACAAGTGCCAGGCAATAACCATCTCCAACAACAGAGAATCTAACCATCTCCCCTTGACATTCAATGGCATTACCATCGCTGAATCCACCACAATCAACATCCTGGGGGTTACCATTGACCAGAAACTGAACTGGAGTAGCCATATAAATGCCATGGCTACAAGAGCAGGTCAGAGGCTAGGAATCCTGTGGCGAGCAACTCACCTCCTGACTCCCCAAAGCCTGTCCACCATGTACAAGGCACAAGTCAGGAGTCTGATGGAATACTCTCCACTTGCCTGGATGGGTGCAGCTCCAACAACACTCAAGAAGCTCGACATCATCCAGGACAAAGCAGCTCGCTTGATTGGCACCCCATCTACAAACATTCACTCCCTCCACCACCGACGCACAGTGACAGCAGTGTGTACCATCTACAAGATGCACTTCAACAATGCACCAAGGCTCCTTTGACAGCACCTTCCAAACTATCCGCCTCTACCACCTAGAAAGACAAGGGCAGCAGATGCATGGGAACACCACCACCTGCAAGTTCCCCTCCAAGTCACACATAATCCTGACTTGGACTATATCGCCGTTCCTTCACTGTTGCTGGGTCAAAATCCTAGAACTTCCTTCCTAACAGCACTGAGGATGTACCTACCTCACATGGACTGCAGCAGTTCAAGAAGGCAGCTCACCACCACCTTCTCAAAGGCAATAAATGCTGGCCTAGCCAGCGACGCCCACATCCCATGAACAAATAAACAAAAACTTTGCTCTCAAGTCTGTTGTGCGGCACTGTATCAAATGCCTTTTGGAAGTCCATTTACACCACATCCACAGCACTGACCTCAACAAACCTCTCTGTTACCTCTTCAAAAAGCTCCAGCAAATTAACTAAACAAATTATAAAAATGCAGCCATTGTTACGCAGGTATTGTTATGCACGATTCCCACAGACAGCAAAGCAATGACTGAAGCAGTAATGCTAGTCAGGACATTGGACTCGCTATCTAACCCCTCCACCACTGCACATTGTACAATCAGCATAAGAGCAAATCACCAAGGTTACTTTGCTCTGCAGGTACAGCCTGCAATTACGAAGGCAAATGGTATGTTGGCCTTTATTGCAAAAGGTTTGGAGCATAAAAGTGAAGAATTATATAGGGCATTGGTGAGGCCACACCTGGAGTACTGTGTGCAGTTTTGGTCTCCTTACCTAAGGAAGGATATATTTGCCTTCGAGGAAGTGCAATGATGGTTCACTATATTGATTTTTGGAATATTCTATATTCTCTGAAGTTTAGAAGAATGAGAGGTGATCTCATTGAAACATACAAAATTCTGAGGTGGCTTGACAGGGTTTTTTTATTCATGTGATGTGGCCATCACCGACAAGGCTAGCATTTGTTGCCCATCCCTAATTGCCCTCGACAACTGAGTTGCTTGCTAGGCCATTCCAGAAGGCAGTTAAGAGTTCAACCACATTGCTGTGGGTCTGGAGTCACAGGTAGGTCAGATTAGGTAAGAACAGCAGACTTCCTTCCTTAAAGAGCATTAGTGAACCAGATGGGTTATTACGACAGTCGATGATAGTTTCATGGCACTATGACAGAGAGCCAGTATGGACCCGATGGGCCAAATTCCCTCCTTTTGTGCCATAAATGACATAATGACTTAGCTTTCAATTCCAGATTTTTATTAAAAAATTTAATTTAAATTCCATCAGCTACCGTGGTGGGATTTGAACCCACGGCACCAGGGCATTAACCTGGGCCTCCAGATTACTAGCCCAGCAACATTCCCACTACACGGCCTGATGACCCTAAAAAGCTGTTTCTCCTGGCTGGAGAGTCTACAACTAAGGGGCACATCCCCAGGATAAGGGACAAGTCATTGCGAACTGAGATGAGGAGGAATTTCTTCATTCGGAGGGTTGTGAATCTTTGGAATTCTCTACCCCAGCGAGCTATGGATGTTCAGTCATGCAGTACATTCAAAACAGTGATCGTAGATTCTTGGACACAAAGAGAATCAAAGGATTATGGGAATAGTGCAGGAAAGTGGAGTTGAAGTAGAAGATCAGCCGTGATCTTGTAGAGTGATGGAGCAGATTTGAGGGGCTGAATGGCTCCCCAATTTCTTATGTTCTTATGACAGCACCTCCCTGCCTGCAAACCCCAGCACCAAGGCAGCCAAGTGCAGCAACTTCATGGGAGCACCATCACCTCCAAGTGTGTACCAACATCACTTGGACATATAGCACTGTTCTTCCATCATTGCTGGGTCAATGTTCTGGAATATCACAAGGACTGCAGGCGCTCTACAAAGACCACCACCTTCTGAAGGGATGAGTCACGTCAGCATGACCCCAATATCATATAATCATAGTGTGGTTACCGCACAGAAGGAGGGCATTCAGCCTGTTGTTTCCGTGTCAGCTCTCTGCAACAGCATCTCACTGAGTCCCACTCCCGTGCCCTTTCCCTGCAGCCCTGCAAACATTTTCTCTTAAGGCAATTGTCCAATTGTCTGGTTGCCATATTGTAAGAAAGATATAGAGGCACGCGAGAAGGTGCAAACAAGATTTGGATGATACTGGATGATACTGGAACCGTGAGGTTACACCCATCAGGAAAGGATGAACAGGTTGGGTCTCTTTTCTCTTGAAAAGAGAAGGCTGAGGGGTGACCTAATAGAGGTCTTTAACATTGTGCAAGGGTTTTGATAGAGTAGACACAGAGAGAATGTTTCTAACTTTTGAGGAATACAAACTGGAGGCTGTCAATATAAGATAGTCAACAGGAAATCCAGTAGAGAATTCAGGAGAAAACATCTTTATCCAGAGAATGGTGGGAATGTGGAACTCGCTAGCACAGGGAGTGGTTGAAGCAAATACTTTCGATGTATTTAAGGGTAGGCTGGATAAGCATATGGTGGAGAAAGGAATAAAGGGATAAAATTAGATGAGAAAATATAAGAGGAGGCTCGAGTGGAGCCTAAATGCTGAAATGGACTGGTTGGGCCAAATGGCCAGTTTCTTTGCTGTATATTCTATGTAAATTGGAAATTCCTATTCTTTTCAACTATTACGATGGAATCTTTTAACGTCCACTACCGTGGGTTAATTTACGGCAATTAATAATATATAGACAGGCGTGCCTGGTTGTCACCCATTGGCCTGTTAATACAGAGGGACTGTGACCTGCAGCCTGTGTCCTGAGGGCCCTTTCCCTTCTGCCCTCCTCTCTCAAAAGGTGCTGGCCTACCATTTACAGCCACGAGCACCCCTCTTCACCACCCTAAGTGGTTGTTCCTGATGCCCGAGCCTGAGGAGCAAGTCTCAGCGATATTCAAACCTGAAAGGTAATGCGACCAAATCTCAATTTTGTTCCAGGCTCCACTTGAGCAGAGGGAAGTGAATGGCAGTCAGGAGCAGGAAAGACCTCCTCTCCCTGTCCCGTGTGTTTTACTGCCTTGTAGTTCACTCCTTAAATCACTGTGCACTTTTCACTGAAAGCAAGGATACACTGGCCTTGAGGGAGCTGCAGTGCTGATTCACCAGAATGATAGCGGAGCTGAAAGGCTTAAATTATGAGGACAGGCTGCACATACAAGGTTTGCATTCCCTTGAGTACTGAAGATTCAGGGGTCATCAAATTGACGTGTTTAAGATGATTAAAGGAGTTGATAACGTAGAGGGTTAGAAACTATTTTCTCTAGTCGGAGAGGAGGGGTGGGATGGGGAGGTCCAGAACAAGGCAGCAGAACCTTAGAGCTTGACTGTTCAGTGGTGATGTGAGGAAACACTTCTTCACACAAAGGGTAGTGGAAATCTGGAGCTCCCTCACCCTCACAAAAGGCTTTTGAGGCTGGGTGGGGTGGGGAGGGGGGAGGTGTGTTGTGGAGAAGGGAATCAATTCAAACTTTCACAATGCAGATTGATAGATTTTCGGGTTACAGATCCACGGCAGGTAGATGGAGAGAAGATACAGATCAGCCATGATCTAATTGAATGGCGGGACAGGTTAGAGGGGCTGAACAGCATTCTCCAATTGCTAAATGAGGAATTTTGTGGAAACACCTTTTGATTCTTGATCTGCCTAGGCAGCGGAGGGACTATGGTCACTTTGTTTGAGAGTTTTGGTGAAGAAATGCTTGTGATCCTAAGAAGAAGAGCATGGGCAGCAAGGGGAACCAGCCCTCACTTTGACTGTGGAGGCTGGTTTCAATAAGTTCAGCTGCAGTCCATCCAGAGAGGTGACAGGAATAGTGAGGTGGAGCAGTGTGTATGGGTGCATCTTCGGGGTGCTCTCTAAAGGGGTGCAGCATGGTAGTGGTCATGTTGATAACCCAGGGAGTGAGAGTTCAAATCCTGCCATGACCAATAGGGAATTTAAACAATGTTTTAAAAAAAAAATTGGATGGGCACTTGAAGGAAATAAACTTGCAGGGCTACAGGCATCGAGCGAGGGAGTGGGACTGACTGGGTTGCTCCAGGGAGAGCCAGCATGGACGCGATGGACTGTGACTCAGTAAATTTGACTTTTGGATTCTAACTCACCAAAAACCTTGTGTCCTTACCCAGTCTGGGCCTCTTGTCTGACTACAGTCCCACACCAAACTGGTTGACTCTTAACTGCCCTCTAAAATGCCACCAGGTCAACTAAGGATGGGCAATAAATGCCAGCCATGCCCATATCCCAAGAATGAATAAAATAAATGTTATGGAAAACCTTACCCAACACTGTAGGTTTAGAGCACTGGTAAGAATGTGAGTGAATGGGCTCTGTATGCCTACCAGCATCATCGTCTGCCTACCCTTGCATTCTTTTCCACAATGATAGCTCCCTGCACGATAAGCCCTTCTCCTAACTCATTCAAAACAACGTAGATGGTAAGAGCACAGAGACAGTTAAGGAACACCAAGTAACATGCATCTCTTCTGCCCTGCCCCCAAAGAATTTCTTTACAGTATCACTTGTGTTTCTATATTCTTGTGTCATTATATTGAATGTTTAGGGTGAGTGCATGTTATCCCAGGAGGGAGTTGACGCTATGAATCACTATACCTGCTAAGGGACTAATTTTAGGCAAACAGCTTTAAAGAGCACACTCAGAATGCTCAAGTTACCTCACACTGACAGATTAGGGGCCGTGTTGTCAGTCAGGGCCTGTGTAGAGAGAGAGCTCTTTGACAAACTCCCTTGAGTCACTTCTGCCTTACTTCTAGTGTCTGGTTGCTATGGAGAGAAGCTATTGCCTATCAAACTGGCACCTAGTTAGGTGCACCAGGCTGAATGAGCCCACAGGATAGGGAGGCTGTTTTACCTGTGGGATTCCTAGCAACCCAAAGAAGCACCAACGAGAGTACAGTAGCATAGCGGTTATTTTAGTAGACTAGGAAACCAAGAGCCCTGCAGTAATGATCCACTGACATAAGTTCAAATTCCACCATGCCTTGCAAGGCACTCGGTAAAGGGCAATTAGGGATGGAGAGTAAATGCTGGCTTTGCCAGTGATGCTCATATCCCGTGAACGAAGGGGCTTACTCACTCTCTTTTTCACCTCTCTTCTTAACCCATTCCAAACTGTTAAACTGTGCAAACAAGGACTTCAACTGCACGGAATGAGATTTGCATTTCTCCAGCACCCTTCACAACCTGTCCCGAAGTGCTTTACAGCCTATCAGGTATGGTCAGTATTGTAATGTAGGAAACGCAGCAGCCAATTAGTGCACAGCAAGCTCCCACGAACAGCAATACGATAATGGCCAGACAATGTTTTTCAGTGACGTGGGTTGAGCAATAAATATTGGCCAGGACACCGGGGACAGCTCCCCTGCTCTTCAAAATTTCAAAATATTGCCAATGGGATCTTTTACGTCCACGTGAGAGGGCAGACTATTCCAGGAGGGAGTTGGCTCGACGATTTGCTGGGCCTGCTCAGGGACTAATTTCAGGCAAACAACTTTAAAGAGCGCATGCAAGACAGCCAAGTCACTCTGACAAATATGGAGCCATGTTGTCAATCAGGGCCCGACGTTGAGTCTTTAGCACTCAAGAGTTAGAAAACGCGGTTTAACATCTTAACCTCCGACAGTACACTGCGCTGGAGTGTCATCCTCCAATATCCTATACACCCTGCCCTCAAAAATGGGGAGACGTACAACAGCTGGCTGATTTGATATAGTCCATTTCACGCTACCCATCCAAGTTAAAATTAACCCACCCCCTACCACATGTGCTCTGGCTTGCATGTCTGCTACTTTAACTGTTATATTCACCCAATTTTTCCCCTTTGCTCAGGTGACCATTGTAAAGATCCTGTGCAGATCAGCAGAATCCTCACCAATATAACCTCCCTCCCTCCCCACCCCGGCCAACTTGAGTAACATCACTGCAAACACACACCACATCGCCCAACACACACAGCAAACGGACCGATTGAGTAGAACGGATCGATATTATAGTCATAGTCGTACAGCATAGAAACAGGCCCTTCAGCCCACTGCGTCCATGCCGACCATAATGCCTATCTATACTAATCCTACCTGCCTGCATTAATTCCATATCCCTCTATACCTTGCTCATTCAAGTACCTGTCCAGATGCCTCTTAAATGTCACTACTGTTCCTGCCTCCACCACCTCCTCTGGCAGCTCATTCCAGATACCCACTATTCTTTGTGCGAAAAATTTACCCCTTTGATCCCCTTTAAACCTCCTCCCTCTCACCTTCAATCTATGCCCTCGAGTTTAAGTCACCCCTACCATGGGAAACAGACTCTGGCTATCTATCCTATCTATGCCTCTCATAATTTAATATAAATCTATCATGTCCCCTCTCAGCCTCCTTCGCTCCAGGGAAAACAGACCCAGCCTATCCAATCTCTCTTTAAAACCCAAGCCCTCCAAACCAGGCAACATCCTTGTGAATCTTTTCTGCACCCTCTCCAGATTAATCACATCGTTCCTGTAGTGCGGCGACCAGAACTGCACGCAGTACTCCAAATGCGGCCTAACTAATGTTATGTACAACTGTAACATGATGTTCCAACTCCTATACTCAATGCCTCGGCTGATGAAGGCAAGCATGCCATATGCCTTCTTCACCACCCTGTCTACCTGTGTTGCCACTTTCAGGGAACTATGTACTTGCACCCCAAGGTCTCTCTGCTCAAGAACACTCCCCAGGGCCCTGCCATTCACTGTATATGTCCTGCCCTGGTTTAACTTCCCAAAATGCATCATTTCACACTTGTCTATATATGACAAACTACAGAGGGCCCAGCACCGATCCCTGCGACACACCACCGGTCACCGGACTCCAATCTGAAAAACAACCCTCCACTACCACCCTCTGCCTCCTTTCACCAAGCCTATTTTGTATCCAATTGGCTAGCTCACCCTGGATCCCATATGTTCGAACCTTCCGGACCAGCCTACCATGTCAAAGGCCTTGTAAAGTCCATGTAGACAACGTCCACCGCCCTGCCCTCATCAATCCTCTTGGTCACCTCCTCAAAAAACTCATCAAATTCGTGAGACATAATTTCCCACGCACAAAGCCATGCTGACTATCCCTAATCAGACCTTGCCTTTCCAAATGCATATAAATCCTGTCTCTCAAAGTCCCTTCCAATAACTTTCCCACCACTGATGCAAGCCTGTAGTTCCCTGGCTTATCCCTGCTGCCCTTCTTAAATAAAGGCACAACATTAGCTATTCTCCAGTCTTCCAGTACCTCACCCGTGGCTAATGATGATACAAAAATCTCTGTCAGGGCTCCAGCAATCTCCTCCCTTGCTCCCCATTCTCAGGAGGTTAGAAAAATGGGAGGTGAGCTCATTGAAATGTATAAAATTCTTAAGATGGCTTGACAAGATGGCTGGAGTCCAGAACTGGAGCCACAGTCTCAGGATAAGTTAGGACCGAGTCAAGGAGAAGTTTCTTCACTCAGAGGGTTGTGAATCTTTGGAATGCTCTACCCCTAAGATTGCTCAGTCATTGAATATATTCGAGACTGAGATTAATTGATTCCTGGACATTAGGGAATCGAGGGATTTGGGGACCGGGCAGGAAAGTGGGGTCGAGGTTGAAGATCAGCGTGGCCTGCTCCTGCTCCAAGTTCTTAACTGTATTTTGAACATGCTGTGTTAAGGAAGAGATTAGATTTGAGCACACAGTAGAATGAGCTGTATCCACCTGGAATAGACTTTAGTATAATAAAAAGAAATACAACACAGTCCTTCACTTAATAGCAAATGACTGATGTCAAGTGGTCAATTCCATACATCACTGGCTCGAAAGAAAGTTTTTTTTTAAAAACAGAATGACCCTCAATACTTGTACCTCAGCCAATGACCAATCATTTTAAATTCTTTTATTACATCATTGCAGTAAGAAAATACAAAAAAAAAAATGTTTTTTTTTTCCAATTCCATTACCAACAAAGTCTCACAATTCTTATTTAAACTCTTATTTACAAACTTTAGCCCTTGGGACATATTCCAATGCTGGACTGTACACTGCTTTTCTCCTCCACTAAAACAGCCCAGCTTCCAGTTTGAGTGGCCTGAGATAAGCAGCCTTTTGCTCAGGCACACAGCTGCTGCTGCAGCTCCTGTTCATTGTACAGGTTACAGACAGGTCGCCTTCTAAGCAGTTTGTGTACAGTCCCCCCATCCCCACCACCCCCATCCCCAACACCCCCACCCCCCACCCCCCCACCCCCCCCCCCCCCCGCCCCCCACCAACAGCGTTTCTCAGCTGAGAGAGTGACAGCTATCCTGCGTCTTAAAACAAGTTGGAACTCTATATATGTACGAGGTAGTTGCATTGATAACTATCTGCAGGGGTAATGTTGCAGCGAGCGTATCAGGATTTGTGACAAGCTCGTCAAGAGGGAATCATACGAACTTGAAAAGGAGGCATGTGCAGGGCTATGGGGAAAAGAGTGCTGGACGGGAAACGGGGCTAATTGAACAGCACAGGCACCGTACGCTAAACGGCCCCCTTCTGCACTGTATGATTTCATTCTTTGGCAGACTCTGGATTCGCGCTGATTGGGGGTTGTTTGATCTGTACGGAGGGGGGAAATGCCCCTCGGCCCACTGTCAGAGACCCAGAAGTAGGCTGCCCGTCAGGCAGAGGGTGATCAAGGCCACTGCCTGAGAGTGTGGTGGAGGCAGGCTGAATCACAGCTTTCAACAAAGGAACTGGATAAGCACCTGAAGGGAAAAACACTTGCTGGGAGGAAAGGGCGGGGCAGCAGGACTCGCTAAATTACTCTTGCAAGGAACTGGCACCGACTCGATGGGCTGAACGGCCTCCTTCAGTGCTGTAACCGTTCTATGCTTCAGTGAATCACGATGTGATTGGCGGGATCTCACTGCAAGAAACTAAATTAAAAGTAGGACTTTGTACTCAGCGACAATAAAAAAAAATGCAAGTATTGGCAAATACAAATTAACCCTCAGCTTACTGGCAACTCCCTCGAAAGTATTCTGGGGTCGAATGCTGGATGAATGTTAGCTTGGCGAGGTGCATTGCAAAGATAACTTGCATAATTTCTAAATGACCTATCTGCAAGGTACCAAACCCTCTCTCCCCTTACCCTCCCAGCTTAAAGCAGGCCACAGCAAGGCTCTTCACATCAAATCATTTTACAGTTTCACATAATTATCTGTACAATTGATAAATAGAAGTGCAGCAGAATGATTAGACTGGCAAAATCTTCTGCTTACGATCTTCCATTTGACAAGGTATTGACTGCAGAGCAAGGACATCTTTAATAATGATTTTGTTTAAAAAAAAAATTGCTGAGGTCTCAGACCCAGGGAAACTGGGCAGGTCACATCTGCTGAACCCTGAAGTACGAGCGAGGGGATGCACTTTAAATATAGCCTCCCAGCCTCATGGTTTTTGGTGATTCTACCTGGCTGGCTGATAAGTGACCTCATTGGGTCCTTTGCCATCCAAGAAATCCCCCTCACCCAGACTACGTGACTGGACCAACCTTTAAGCAATCCAACTTCTGGTTGGCTGAAAAACTGTTTTGAAGTATTTTGTTTTCAGCCAATCAAAGAAGGATTTTTAAAGAGGTGGCTTAGTCAAGGCTATTGGGTGGTGGGGGAAAAGGTGATAGGGAGGAGTAAATTATTGTTAAAAAAAATTCAACATATGTTTTAACAGGGTCAAATGAGCGATTAAAAACACAAATTAAAAATATAAAAAACAAAGAAAGGCAGATTAATCTAAAATTTAAAAACACTTAATTTGGAATTAATTTTTATTTTAGCAATACTTTAGCAGGAAACCTATATTGGAGTCGGCGTAAAAGTGGAAAACGTGAGGATGCGCCCATCAGCTTCAAAACAAAAAAGCTACAAAAAGAATTAATATTTCAGACACCCCTTGTGGCTTGGTTTGAATTTGTATTCCACAATGGGAGCAGTCCCGTGGGTGCCAGAAAAGGGTGCAGCCTTGGAGGTGCCAGACAAGGGAGCAGTCCCGTGGGTGCCAGACAAGGGTGCAGCCTCGGAGGTGCCAGACAAGGGTGCAGTCCTGTGAGTTTTGCTCCCATGAAAGAGCACAAACCAATGCTGTGCTAAACCCACCGACAGCAACTGCTTGAGGCCACTTTCTCCTTCATCATAAAAACATTTTAAAAAAAAAATCTGCTTTATTATAAAAAGTCGAGGCAACAGCTGTTAAAAGCAGCTCACGCAAAGCGCATGGAAGACACTTCCTCAATGCAGGAGCGCAGCGCTGTCATCAGATTGCATTCACTGGCCTAGTCCCCTTGACGCTGGACGATTGCTGACTCTATCCATCCTGATCTAGTGACAGAGAAGTCAGTATATTCATTTCACATTGATCTTAATCCTGATGCCAATTCGCCCACCCCTCCCGATTTTACAAACCTTCAATCAGAAGTCAATGTGATGGGCACCTTTTTTTTTTTAAACCGTCCATCCCACCCCCACCCAGGGGACCATCAACCAGTTGGTGAGGGAACTTCAATGTGAGGGTGAGGGGGGAGTGGCGCATAAATACCTCAGCTCAGAGGAGGTGTGGGGTAAAATGGTCACGTAAAAAAACTCTCCTCTGTCACCTTGCCTCTTTCAAATTAAAAGGTGCTTTTAAATCAATCATTTTGGGATGAGCAACATTCCTGATTTATATTGGGACCAGCGGCTGCAACACAGTTGAACTAGAAAGGGGTGTCAACACTTTCCGGGAGTTTGTTAATTTAGTGATGCTGCAAGCTCTCCCCTTTCTGTCTTGAAGAAGTTCAGGCAGCAGAGAAGGCGAGATCAACATACAAAGTTGACTACTGGTTAAAACCGCGCGTGATGGCGATACCGAGCGATCGTCACCAGAGGAAAGCAGAGCACCATCATTTATAGATCAACAACTGACGGCTCCATTCCAGCAGCGTGCTCGAGACCTGTGTCGAGGGTCTGCATGGGGAGCAGGAAATTACAGCGGGCTGCATTACCCATTACACAGTAGAGTAGATGCCACACTAAGTGACAAATCGGCTGCTGAGTAGTCTTTGAATTAGAAAAGTGTTGCGATGCCTTTGAAAAGTATAAAAGTACAAAAAGCTTAAAATTCACAAGAGATAGGATGACTGAGCATCTACTGAAGTGAGGAACTAAAATGGCTATGCTACAATAATGCAGTCGGACTCTGTGTTGAGAGCCAAGGCAGGAGGGCACTGGGCAGAGAGAAGTGTCAGACCACAGCTCTCGGGGCCCTCCCGTCTCCAATATACAGTTTGGTCTTGGTGATTTTTGTTGATGATTATACAGCACCAAAGACCAAGAGAGGGGAACAGATCAAAACTGAAATGAAGAACTGTCTCTCACTCCCTTAGCCCAGACCTTCTTGGATGCCCCTTATCTTCCGGGCCAGCTGTACATCCTTCGGGAACAGAGTGACTCTCTTGGCGTGCAGGGTGCAGAGGTAGGCATCCTCCAGCAGCAGCACCAGAAACGCCTCCGCCGCCTGGGCAAACAGGAGGAAGAACAAAACCGAGGCATTACAATGGGATTTCAGAGAAGAAAGAGGAGTGAAGGAAAAACAGGAAAGTAAGATCGTGCATTTCTATAGCGCCTTCTTCACAATATGAATGTACTTATTATAAAATTAGTCAGCTTTCTCGAGCATTTTGCATGCTGATCCTGTTCCTCAGGATCACAACGGCAAGGCGTAGGGGTTGCCAACTCTGGTTGAGCTTATTCCTGGAGGTTTCATCAGCACATGACCTCTTCCCTCCAACCACACCACCCAGCCAAACAACCTCCCTTCCCAATCACCAACTTTTTTTTCTATATATGTAACTAATAAGTTCAATTAAAACAAAAATACACTTTTTAAAAAAAAATAACTATTGGGTCTTTGCTCACAGCATTGCCCAGGAGATTAACCTTTAATTCCTGGAGACTCCAGGGCAATCCTGGACAGTTGGTAACCTTAGCAGGGTGGAAAGAAAAGCAGAAAATGCTGCAAATACACAGCAAGGTTTCAAAAAAGAAAGTAAGTTTAGCTTCATTTAAACCGAATCACAATTTTGCTGATTCCAGATATTGGCAGCTTCACTGTACAACCGGTCAGCTCATCGATTCTCTAGGGACCTAGGAATGCTCAGGCTTGATCATTGAGTCATTATAGCACAGAAAGAGTCCATTCAACCCATCGTGTCAACAGATAGCCAGCAATCAGTCCCACTTCCCTGCTATCGCTGAAACCCTACATTTGTATTTCCCTCAAATGCCTATCCAATTTCCTTCTGAAGTCATTGATTGCCTCAACGTAGGTAGCAAGTTTCAGGTCATTACCACCTGCTGCGTAAAAATGATCTTCCTCATATTCGCTCTGCATTTCTTGCCCAAAACGTTCAATCTGTGTCCCCTAGTTCTTGTACCATCAGTTAATGGAAACAGTTTTTTCCTGGTCTAACTTAGCTAAGTCTGTTATAACATCGTACACTTCTATTAAATGTCCCCTCAGCTCCTTTGCTCCAGGGAGAACACCAGCTTTACCAACCTAACCTTGTAGCTAAAATTCCTCATTTTCTTAACCAGCTACTTATGTGGTATTTTGTCAAATATTTTCTTAAAATATCCCACTCTGGGTTAGGTAGATATTGGACGGACATCAGTAACATACAAAGAGAGAGGAGGAAGATCCATCAGTAAATTACAGCAGCTCAGCAGTGCCATTCACTGGGCACTGCTGGAATTGCAGTCACAACACTCTTCAAGGTGATAGCAGCCGATTCAATACACTATTTTAAAAAGGGAGCTGGACGTGATCAGGACTCTACAGAGTGACGGACAAAAAAGTGAGGGGTGTGGGATTTCAAAGAGCCAGCACAGGCACGACGGGCAGAATGCCTCCTCCAATGCTGTAAAGTTTCAACGATTTTCTGACGCTGCTGTCTCTCCGGGGGCTCCACATGGTGGTTCTGACTGGTTTAAAAGACTGCGTGCCGTAGAGCAGAACCAACTGCTCTCCCACATGGGCACCACCTCACAGGACAGGAACAGTCCGCTTTCTATCTCGCCCATCAACCCAGCTGCCATGGAGGACCAATCTGGCAATGATAGGGGGTTGGGTGGTGGGGGGGGGGGGGGGGGGGGGGGAGGGAGGGGCAGTGGGAGGGAGGTGGCTGCACCTCAGCAATTTCCTTCCACAAGTATCCATTAGTAGTACATCAAACTGCAATCTACAAATCCCACATGATCAGCCACTGGGAGGCAGGACTTCACCCCATTGCAAATCTCCAGGGGCAGGGTTCATGGTGTAAAAGGGGCAGGCGCCAGGAAAAATCAGACTGGGACCTTGCTGCTCTGTTGGGGGGGTGGGGGGGCTGGTGAGGGAATGAAGGCTATTCTAACCAGAGGTTTTTGTTTTCAATGGCACCAAATTTTCTACTGCCATTTCTAGAATGGTTGAATCCTGAAGCACAGAAAGCAGCCATTCGGCCCATCGTGTCTGTGCCGGCTCTTTGAAAGAGCTACCCGTTTAGTTTTCCATCGGGATCGAGCACAAAGGGGTTGCTGTGGGAAACTGAGCATTTGGCCTCCCTGTGGCTAGGTGGAGCTCTCAGGAGAAAGCTCGGCCTCTTTGAGAAATGTCTCGACAGGAGGGAGCAGGTGCTATCTTGTTTTGTTGGCTCCCTTTCCTCCTCTTTCTACACTGAAGTACATGTGAAATAGGAGCAGGAGTCTGACATTTGGCCCTTCAATAAAATTATGGCTGATCATCTCCATCAACTCCAGCTTCCCATACTATCCCCACATGCCAACGTCCCCTACTTTCTCACTCACAGCACTTGCAGCCGATGAGCTCCGGTTTGTGTACAGTGATTCCACTTTCTAGGCTCCCACACGCTCGGGATTCGCTCAGTCCTGCTCGTGTTGTTTAGAACTTGTGCTTCCCAACATTACTACAACCCCTCCCCAGATATTTCAAATCACTCGCTAACTTTCCATGGCCCTTTGGTATTTTAAATAATTGCAAAGAAAAAAAGATGTCTTAATAAGGAGTTAAGAGTAAAAAATAATGTGCCATTTCTCCAGACAGTTAGCTTATAAAACAGGACAAATTTGATCCATAAATTAAGTCAGCCATTACCTCCTGCAATGCCAGCAAAGCATTGATTTGCCATCTGAACTCAACGCCTCTGGTGAAACGGATGGCAATTTCACGAACCTGGAAAGAATGTGTTCAGAAAGACCATTAGTTCTGAGGACTGAGTGTCCCTGTAACTCTCTCAAACTGTTCTTCTGTTGGCGTCATCAGGGGGTATCTATGCTCATATACAATACTTGACGGGAAAAAAATTTACAGGGAAATTGAGGAAGGAGCAGGGAAGTGGGATTGATTGTATAGCTCTACCAAAGAGCTAGCGCAGACATGATGGGCTGAATTGGCTCCTTCTGTGGTGTATCGCTATGATAAAGGGTTATGAAAGTGAACGCGAATGGTTACCAACCAGCCAAGAGATTTTGATGGAAAGTCCCCCTCTTCAGCTACTCAACTGTGAAAGGGCAGACAAGCACCTCTCTTGCTGTATTCTGATTACTAAGTTTGCAGAACAATGGGAGGCCATTTGACCCATCGCACCCATGCTGACTCACTGAACGAGGTCTCCACTTTGATTTCAAACCATTTATCTGCTTCCGTTTTTCAAAAGTTCATGTGGGTTCAGCTTCCCCTGTTGCTGCTGTCAGTCAGTCATTCCATATTAAGAAAAAGCCTAACCTCTGCCTTTGTACTTTTGATGATTTTAAATTTCTACTGTCCAATTACCAACCTATGTGGCAGAAATAGTTTCTCCCCAATTTCCTGATCAAAAAACTCTCAATTTTGAACTGCTCTACCCAATCACACTCAGTGGCGGTGAAGTGTCCCATTTTTTCCTCATCCCTGGTAGCATCTTGTCGATAATCACCTCCGCACCCTCTGCATGGTCTGAAGTAGGACATCCAAAACCAAATGCAGCAATCTACCTTCTTCAGCATTACAGCTCTGCTTTTGGTTTCTAGGATTGAGTAAAACTTCCATTTTTATCAGCTTGTCCTGCCATCTTTAAAAGACTTATGCATCTGAAACCACCGACCGCTCTCCACCACCGGCCCCCCACCCAGGTCTCTCTATCTTTCTAACCCTTTTACAGTTTTACTGATTAGTGTATACCCTGTCACTCACGCTTCTCCTTATAAAATTGTATCTAACACCCACCTGCTCAATGTACCAACCTATCTAACGCTCTCCTTAAACCACTAACAATCTTCACAACTGCTGAAAATGTTAATATCCTGAACCCTGTATAGAAATTTAGATCATACGTATTTGGACCCTCTCTATACATAGAGTCATTGAGTTACACAACACAGAAACAGGGCCTTCGGCCCAATGTATCTGTGCCGGCCATCAAGCACCTAACTATTCTAATCCCATTTTCCAGCACTTGGCCTGTAGCTTTCTATGCTATGGCGTTTGAAGTGCTCATCTAAATACTTCTTAAATGTTGTGAGGACTCCTGCCTCTACCACCTCTTCAGGCGGTGCTTTCCAGATTCCAACCACCCTCAGTGAAAATTTTTTTTCTCAAACCCCCTCTAAACCTCCTGCCCCTTACCTTAAATCTATGTCCCCTGGTTATTGACCCCTCCGCTCAGGGAAAAAAGTTTCTTCCTATCTAACCTATCAATGCCCCTCATAATTTTGTATACCTCAGTCATGTGCCCCCTCAGCCTTCTCTGCTCTAAGGAAAACAATCCGAGCCTTTGCAGTCTCTCTTCATAGCTGAAATGCTCCAGTCCAGGCAACATCCTGTTATACATGTTGCAAGTGAGCACACAACACAATCAGCCCAGAGTGCGGGAATACTTTTTAAACACTTGTCCTTCAGCACCAGCTCTTATTGGGACTCACCAGTCTGCTGAATGGCAGCTTGCGTAGCAGCAAGTCTGTAGATTTCTGGTATTTGCGAATCTCCATCAGGGCCCTGGTGCCTGGGCGGAACCTCCTCCGCTGGGCAGGTGGTCGACCTCCTGCAGACAGATGCATTCTTAACACTACAGGTACCAAGCAGCAAGCCAAGGCTTAGATCACCCAGTATAGTACATTATCCTCCGCGCAACACACTTCCTGAGTTACAGTTGCTCAAGTGCGCACAGCAGCCCAGCCTTGGGGAAGTTAAGCTGACAAAGAATTCCTGTGCCAGCATCTCTAAGTGGGCTTGTGATGTTGGTTACTCTCAGATTTGTTTATAAAATTACCACTTCTCATGAATGCACCCACCTGAATGAAAACATTGATCTTTATACAGTCAATTGGATCAATATTGTAAACCTACATGGGACAGTGAAGTAGCAATGAATGAGTTACAAGAAAACAGAATGCAGGAAAAGGAGTAAGGAATTTGCACTTCGAGTCACCTTTCACAACCTCAGGACATCCCTAAGCACTTTACAGCCACGGAAATACTTTTGGAAGTGTAGTCACTGTTGTAACGTAGGAAAACGCAGCAGTCAATTTGCACACAGCAAGCTCCCACAAACAGCAAGGCATGAATTACCAGATAATGTTTTTTTTTGCGATGTTGATTGGCCAGAACACCAGGGAGAACTCCCTGCTCTTCTTCCAGTTGGGAATGTGAAATCCCTCAAGTCAACAAGAGAGAGAGTGTAGATGGGGCCTTGGTTTAGCGACTCATCCTAAAGACAGCAGCCGCGACAGTGCAGCACTCCTCAGTCGTGCGGGTGGAGAGGCCATTCCACCCATCCAGTTCGCCCTATCATTTAGATTGTGTTGTTGTACCTTCTCTCCAACTCCAATCCCGTCACTCCCTGATAAATCAAACATCACAGAATCTCACAGCACAGAAAAAGGCCCTTCGGCCCACTGTGCCTGTGATAGCTCTTTGAAAGAGCAATCCAATTAGGTCCCACACTCCAGCATAACCCTGTAAATTAGTTCGCTCAAGTCCTTCTGAAAGTTTTCATTGAATCTGCTTCAACCATCCTTTCAGGTAGTACATTTCAGAACATAACTTATTGTGTTGAAAAAAACTTCTCATTCCTCCTCTGCTTGTCAATGATCTTAAATCTGTGTCCTCAGGTTACCTGCCAGTGGAAACAGTTTCTCCCTATTTCAAAATTTGCTGATGAGACTAAACCTGGAGGTGCGACAAACAGTGAGGATGATATGAACCACCAGCAACAGTACATAGATAGTCCAGCGGATGGGCAGACAGGTGGCAGATGGAATTTAATACTGACAAGTGTGAGGTGATGCATTTTGGCAGAAGGAATAAGGAGAGACAATATGTACTTAATGGCACAGTTCTAAAGAGTGTGCAGGAATAGAGGGACCTGGGGGATGGGGTCCGGGGGGCATGTGCATGGATCTTTGAAGGTGGCAGGACATATTGAGAGCGCGGTTAGTAAGACATATGGGATCTTGGGCTTTATAAATAAAGGCATTGAGTACAAAAGCAGAGAAGTTTTGATGAACCTTTATAAAGCTCTGGTTCGGCCCCAACTGGAGTATTGCGTCCAGTTCTGGTCACCACACTTCAGGAAGGATGTAAGGGTCCTTGAGAGGGTGCAGAGGGAAGACAGTAGTGTAGTGGTAGTGATCCAGAGGCCCAGGATAATACCCTGGGGACACGGCAGCTGGTGGAATTTAAATTCAATGAGTTAATTTTTTTAAATCTGTAATTGAAAGCTAGTTTCTCTTAACTGCCCTCTGAAATGGCCTAGCACGCCACTCAGTTGTCACGGATAATTCATGATGACAACAAATACTGGACTTGCCAGTGATACCCCCAACCCATGAAAAAATTTTGAAAAAAAAAATTCATTACTATGGTTCCAGGAATGGGGGATTTTAGTTACAAGGTTAGGTTGGAAAAGTTGGAATTGTTCTTAGAACAAAGGAGTGTGGGGGGGGGAGATTTAATAGAAATATATAAGATTATGACAGGCTGAGATAAGTTAGACAATGAACAACTGTCCCACATTAACGAATGGTACAAGGATTAAGAGACACAGATTGAAGGCTTTGAGCAAGAGATGCAGAGGGAATACGAGGGGGAACTCTTTTTACACAGCCGGGTGGTAATGACCTAGAACAAGGGAGGTGGAAGCAGAGACAATCAATGACTTCAAGAGGAAATCGGATAGCCACTTGAAGGAAATAAAGTTGGGGATTGAGTGAGGGAGTGGAACTGACTGGATTGTTCTGCGGAAAGACTCGATGGGCTGAATGGCCTCCTTCTGTGCCATAAAAGACTCTATGACTCTTCATTCTCACAGAACATAGAACATAGAACAGTACAGCACAGTACAGGCCCTTCGGCCCACGATGTTGTGCCGAACCTTTAACCTACTCTAAGATCAAACTAACTACTTACCCTTCATTCTACTATCATCCATGTACCTATCCAAGAGTCGCTTAAATGCCCCTAACGTATCTGCTTCGACTACCACCGCTGGCAGCGCATTCCACGCACCCACCACTCTCTGTGTAAAGAACCTACCTCTGACATCTCCCCAAAACCTTCCTCCAATCACCTTAAAATTATGCCCCCTGGTGATAGCCCTTTCCACCCTGGGAAAAAGTCTCTGGCTATCCACTCTATCTATGCCTCTCATCATCTTGTACCCCTCTATCAAGTCACCTCTCATCCTTCTTCGCTCCAATGAGAAAAGCCCTAGCTCCCTCAACCTTTCTTCGTAGGACATGCCCTCCAGTCCAGGCAGCATCCTGGTAAATCTCCTCTGCACCCTCTCTAAAGCTTCCACATCCTTCCTATAATGAGGCGACCAGAACTGAACACAATATTCCAAGTGTGGTCGAACCAGGGCCTTATAGAGCTGCAGCATAACCTCGTGGCTCTTAATCTCAATCCCCTGTTAATGAAAGCCAACACACCATACGCCTTCTTAACAACCCTATCAACTTGGGTGGCAACTTTGAGCGATCTATGGACATGGACCCCAAGATCCCTCTGTTCCTCCACACTACCAAGAATCCTGTCTTTAAGCCTGTATTCTGCATTCAAATTCAACCTTCCAAAATGCATCACTTCACACTTTTCCAGGTTGAACTCCATCTGCCACTTCTCAGCCCAGCTCTGCATCCTGTCAATGTCCCATTGCAACCTACAACAGCCTTCCACACTATCCACAACTCCAGCAACCTTCGTGTCATCGGCAAATTTGCTAACCCAGCTTTCCACTTCCTCATCCAAGTCATTTATAAAAATCACAAAGAGCAGAGGTCCCAGAACAGATCCTTGTGGAACACCACTGGTCACCGAGCTCCATGCTGAATACTTTCCATCTCCTACCACCCTCTGACTTCTATGGGCCAGCCAATTCTGTATCCAGACAGCCAACTTTCCCTGAATCCCATGCCTGCTTACTTTCTGAATGAGCCTACCATGGGGAACCTTATCAAACGCCTTGCTAAAATCCATATACAGCACATCCACTGCTCTTTCTTCATCAATGTGTTTTGTCACATCTTCAAAGAATTCAATAAGGCTCGTGAGGCATGACCTGCCCCTCACAAAGCCATGCTGACTGTCTCTAATCAAACCATGCTTTTCCAAATAATCATAAATCCTGTCTCTCAGAATCCTCTCCAATAATTTGCCCACTACCGACCTAAGACTGACTGGTCTATAATTCCCAGGGTTATCCCTATTCCCTTTCTTGAACAAGGGAACAACATTTGCCACCCTCCAATCATCCGGTACTACTCCAGTGGACAGTGAGGACGCAAAGATCATCGCCAAAGGCGCAGCAATCTCTTCCCTCGCTTCCCGTAATATCCTTGGGTATATCCCATCTGGCCCCGGGGACTTATCTGTCCTCATATCATTCAAAATTTCCAGCACATCCTCCCTCTTAACCTCAACCTGTTCGAGCATATCAGCCTGTTCCACGCGGTCCTCACAAACGACCAGGTCCCTCTCACTAGTGAATACTGAAGCAAAGCATTCATTTAGGACCTCCCCTACCTCCTCCGACGCCAGGCACAAGTTCCCTCCACTATCCCTGATTGGCCCTACCCTCACTCTGGCCATCCTCTTGTTCCTCACACAAGTGTAGAACGCCTTGGGATTTTCCTTAATCCTACCCGCCAAGACTTTTTCATGTCCCCTTCTAGCTCTCCTAAGTCCATTCTTCAGTTCCTTCCTGGCTACCTTGTAACCCTCTAGAGCCCTGTCTGATCCTTGCTTCCTCAACCTTAAGTAAGCTTCCTTCTTCCTCTTGACTAGCTGTTCCATATCTCTTATCATTCAAGGCTCCTTCACCCTACCATCCCTTCCCTGCCTCATCGGGACAAACCTATCCAGCAGTCGCAGCAAGTGCTCCCTAAACAACCTCCACCTTTCTGTCGTGCATTTCCCTGAGAACATCTGTTCCCAATTTATGCTCCCCAGTTCCTGCCTAATAGCATTGTAATTCCCCCTCCCCCAATTAAATATTTTCCCATCCCGTCTGCTCCTGTCCCTCTCCATGACGATAGTAAAGGTCAGGGAGTTGTGATCACTATCACCGAAATGCTCTCCCACCGAGAGATCTGCCACCTGGCCTGGTTCGTTGCTAAGCACCAAGTCCAACATAGTCTCCCCTCTAGTCGGCCTATCTACATATTGAGTCAGGAAACCTTCCTGGACACACCTGACAAAATCTGCTCCATCCAAACTATTTGCACTAAGGAGGTTCCAATCAATATTAGGGAAGTTGAAGTCACCCATGACAACAACCCTGTTACTTCTGCACCTTTCCAAAATCTGCCTCCCAATCTGTTCCTCCATGTCTCTGTTGCTATTGGGGGGTCTATAGAAAACTCCCAACAAAGTGACTGCTCCTTTCCTGTTTCTGACTTCCACCCATAATGACTTAGTAGACAAACCCCTCAGAATTTTGAGCATCTCTATTAAATCTCCCCTTAGCCTTCTTTGCTCCAAAGAAAGCAATTCCACCTTTTCCACTTAACTGAAATCTCCCACTCCTGCCACCATTTTGGTAAAACTCCTCTGCACCTTCTCCAAGGCTTTGGCACCCTCCTAAAGTGTGGTGCCCAGAATAGGCCACAGAAACTCCAGCCGAGGTCTAACCTGTAATTTTTGTTTTTAAGATTTAGCCTAACTCCCTTTATTTTTCACTCTATGCTTCTGCTTATGGAGTCAAGGATCCTGCACGGTTCTGTAACAGCCTGATAAACTTGTCCCACTACCTTCAAAGATTTATATTCATACATGGCCAGATCTCAGTTCCTGCATTCCCTTTTTTAGTTGTACCATTTAGATTGATTTTTTGTTCTTTTTGTTCCAAATTGCACCACTTCACAATTATCCACGTTAAATTGTATCTGCCCATTTCACCAATCTATGTCCTTCTGAAGGCAGCTACTATCCTGCTCACTACTTACTATGTTGGTGAGTTTTATCACCTGCAAACGTTGAAACCGTACTCCCTATAGCCAAGTCCTGGTCATTTATCTCCAAGAGAAGCAATGGTCTGAATATTGACCCAACTAGTTTACTTCTGAAAACTTTCACTATGTATCTACTGTACTTCCTGACCAGTTTGTTAATGTGTCGGCCATTATTTCCAAGTTGGAGGTTATTCCTCAAAGTCATTCTGTGATTTCCTTTGCCTCTAATCCTGATTTTTATGCACAATATGAGTAAATTGGGCCGATACTCTCTGGAGTTTAGAAGAATGAGAGGTGATTGTATTGAACATACAAGTTCTGTAGGGGCTTGACAGGGTAGACACAGAGAGCTGGTTTCCCCTGGCTGGGGAATCGAAAACACAGGGGCAGTCTCAGGAGAAGAGGTCGATCATATAGGACCGACATGAGGAGAGATTTCTTCACTCAAAGGGTTGTGAATCTTTGGAATTCTCTACCCCAGAGGGTTTGTGGATGCTCCATCGTTGAATATATTTAAGGCTGAGAGACAGATTTTTGGTCTCTCAGGGAATCAAGGGAAATGGGGAGCAGGTGAGAAAGTGGAATTGAAGTAGATGATCAGCCATGATCGTATTGAATGCAGAGCAGGCTCGAAGAGTCACATGATCCACTTCTGCTCCTACTTCCTGTGTTCTTATATTTTTATCACAGTTTCCTCGATAACATTTCTCCCGCAAAATTGTAGTATTTGGCTGCGGCAATATTCAGGCACTGCCTGTGTGCAAGTGTTCTAAATAGTCACACCCCTGTGCCAATTAGAGGTGGATTGAGTCACAGAGTCATTTACAGCACAGAAGGAGGCCATTCGGCCCACCGAGTCCATGCCAGATCTCCATGGAGCTATCCAGTCAATCCCATTCCCCCGCCACCCCCCCCCCCCTTGATCGCTGTAGACCTGCAAGTTTATTTCCTTCAAGTGCCCATCCAATTTCTTTTGGAAATCATTGACTGTCTCCAATTCCACCAACCTCGTGAACAGCGAGTTCCAGGTCATTATCTCCTGCTGCGTAAAAAAAGTTCTTCCTCACATTCCCCCTGCATCTCCTGTCCAAAACCTTCAATCTGTGATCCCTAGTCCTTGTACCATTGGTTAATGGGAACAGTTTTCCCAGTCCAATTTATCTATGCCTGTTATAATCAAGTACATCTCCATCAAATCTCCCCTCAATCTCCTTTACTCCAAGGAGAAACACGCCAGCTTTCCAACCTAACCTGGTAATTAAGATCCCTCATCCCTGGAACCTCTTCAGGACCCTCACACTCTTCCTAAAGTGTGGTGACCAGAACTGGGCGCAATACTCTAGTCGGGGCCCAACCAGAGCTTTAGAAAGTTTCAGCATAACTTCCCTGTTTTTGTATTCAATGCTTCTATTTATGAAGCCCAAGATCCCATATGTTTTACTAACCACTCTCACCATATGTCCTGCCACCTTCAAAGATCGATGCACATGCACCTCCAGGTCCCTCTGTTCCTGCACACTCTTTAGAACTGTGCCATTAAGTATATATTGCCTCTCCCTATTCCAAAATGCATCAACTCACACTTTGTCTGTATTAAATTCCATCTGCCACCTCTGCCCATTCTGCTAGCCTGTGCACTGTTGCAGGCAGTTCATATCATCCTCACTGTTTGCCTCACCTCCAAGTTTTGCATAATCAGCAAATTTTGACATTTTCCTCAGTATTCCAAGATCCAAGTCATCTATATATTGCAAAAAAGCAGTGGTCCCAGCACTGAACCTTGGGGAACACCATTGTCTACCACCTTCCAGTCTGAAAAGCAACATTTACTACATACCCCTTGCTGTGTACTCACTATACCCTCTGATCTCCCACTCTCTGACGCTGAACGTTCTGTACTCACTTCTTTGACCACGAGTCCTCCCCCCGACCAGCAGACCCATTCACCTGCCTCCAGCATTCTCCCTCTACCTGGACCCCTCCCCCTGGCCTCTTATCCGCTCTTGATCTTTTCATTGAAAACTGTCGGCGAGACATTGGTCATCTCAGTTTCTCTGCCCCCCTCACTCACTCTAATCTGTCCCCCTCTGAACTTGAGGCACTCTGTTCTCTCAGGTCTAACCCCGACATGGTCATCAAACCTGCAGACAAGGGTGGTGCTGTTGTTGTCTGGCGTACCGACCTCCACCTTGCAGAGGCTCAGCGCCAACTCTCAGACACTTCTTCCTACCTCTCCCTGGACCTGACCCCACCACCGAACATCAAGTGACTGTCCACAGGACTGTCACTGACCTCATCTCCTCTGGTGATCTTCCCTCTACAGCTTCCAACCTCATAGACCCGCAACCCCGGACAGCCCGCTTCTACCTCCTTCCCAAAAATCCACAAACAGGACTGTACCAGCAGACCTACTGTTTCAGCCTGCTCCTGCCCCGCTGAACTTATTTCTTCCTATCTTGACTCTACCTTTTCTCCGCTGGTCCAGTCTCTTTCAACCTACATCTGTGACTCTTCTGATGCCCTACAACATTTTGACAATTTCCAGTTTCCTGGCCCTAACCGCCTCCTCTTCACTGCGGACGTCCAATCTCTCTACACCTCCATCCCCAACCAGGACTTACAGGCTCTCCACTTCTTCCTTGAACAGAGGCCCAACCAGTCCCCATCCACCACCACCCTCCTCCACCTGGCTGATCTTGTTCTCACATTGAACAACTTCTCCTTCAACTCCACTCACTTCCTTCAAGTAAAAGGTGTTGCTATGGGTACCCGCATGGGTCCTAGTTATGCCTGTCTTTTTGTGAGATATGTCAAACATTCCTTGTTCCAGTCCTACTCAGGCCCCCTCCCCCAACTCTTTTTCCGGTACATTAATGACTGTATTGGTGCCGTTTCCTGTTCCCGCCTCAAACTGGAAAACTTTATCAACTTTGTTTCTAATTTCCACCCTTCACTCACTTTTACATGGTGCATCTCTAACACTTCCCTTCCTCAACTTCTCTGTCTCCATCTCTGGGGATAGGTTGTCCACTAATATCCATTATAAGCCCACCGACTCTCACAGCTACCTCGACTACACTTCTTCACACCCTGCCTCCTGTAAGGACTCCATTCCATTCTCCCAGTTTCTCTGTCTCCGACACATCTGCTCTGATGATGCTACCTTCCATGACAGCGTTTCTGATATGTCTTCTTTTCCTCAAACGAGGATTCCCCCTGGTTGACAGGGCCCTCAACTGTGTCTGACCCATTTCCCGCATCTCTACCCTGACCCCTTCCCCTCCCTCCCAGAACCGCGACAGGGTTCCCCTTGTCCTCACTTTCCACCCCATCAGCCTCCATATCCAAAGGATCATCCTCCGCCATTTCCGCCAACTCCAGCGTGATGTAACTACCAAACGCATTTTCCCCTCCCTTCCCCTGTCAGCATTCCGAAGGGATCGTTCCCTCCACGACACCCTGGTCCACTCCTCCATTACCCCCACCACCTCGTCCCCTTCTCAAGGCACCTTCCCCTGCAATTGCAGGAGGTGTAATACTTGCCCATTTACCTCCTCCATCCTCACTATCCAAGGCCCCAAACACTCCTTTCAGGTGAAGCAGCGATTTACTTGTACTTCTTTCAATGTAGTATACTGTATTCGCTGCTCACAATGTGGTCTCCTCTACGTTGGGGAGACCAAACACAGACTGAGTGACTGCTTTGCGGAACACCTCCGCTCAGTCCAAAAGCAGGACCCCAAGCTTCCGGTTGCTTGCCATTTCAACACTCCCCCCTGCTCTCATGCTCACATCTCTGTCTTGGGATTGCTGCAGTGTTCCAGTGAACATCAACGCAAGCTCGAGGAACAGCATCTCATTTACCGATTAGGCACACTACAGCCTGCCTGACTGAACATTGAGTTCAATAATTTCAGAGCATGACGGGGCCCCCCACTTTACTTTTATTTTTAGTTATTTTTTTTCTTTTTTATAATTTTTTTTGTTTTTATTTTATTTTATCTTCGTTTGTTCAGTTTGATAACCCACTTTTTTTTCATGTTTGTACTTGTGGCTGTTCAGTTTTCAGCTCCATGACCTTCTGGTCGGTTATTCTCTGTGACCTTGTCCTATCAACACCTTCTCCTTTGTTATCTCTTGCCCCGCCCCCACTTTACTTGCTTAAAACCTTTCACATTTCTAATACCTGCTAGTTCTGAAGAAGGGTCACTGACCTGAAACGTTAACTCTGCTTCTCTCTCCACAGATGCTGCCAGACCTACTGAGTATTTCCAGCATTTCTTGTTTTTATTTCAGATTTCCAGCATTCGCAGTATTTTGCATTTATTTACTACAACTCGCTGTTTTCTGTTCTTAAGCCAATTTTTAAAATCCAATTAGACATTGACCCTCCTATTCTATGAGCCTCAATTTTGTGAATCAACCTTTTAAGTGGTACCTTATCAAATGCTTTCTTAAAATCCATGTAAACTTCATCCACCACATCCCCTTCATCAACCTTCTCTGTCACTTCATCAAAAAATTCAATTTGATTAGTCAAGCATGATCTGCCTTTTACAAATCCGTGCTGGTTCTCCTTAATTGACTCAAACCTCTCCGAGTGTCTGTTGATTTTTCCCTGATTATTGTTTCGAAAACATTACCCACCACTGATGTTGAACTAACTGGCCTATAGTTACTAGGAATATCCTTATACCCTTTCTTAAATAAGGGTGTCACATTTGCCACTCTCCAATCCTTTGGCACCTCCCCCATATCCAGGGAAGATTGCAAGATTATGGCAAGTCCTTCTGCTATCTCCACCCCCACTTCCTTTAGCAAGCTGGGAGGCAAGTTACCTGAACCAGATGACCTATCTACCCCCAGCACAGCCAGCCTTTCCACTACCTCCCCGTCTCAATTTATACTCTAAATATTGCCTCTACTATCTCTGCTTCTACCGATATTTTGTCAGATTCCACTTTCTTATTAAGTATTTTGTACCAGCGTTCACTAAGTGTATTAGCCTTGCCCTACACCTCTAAGCATATATTACCCTCTCCGTCCACTTCTTACTACCTGCCAGTAAAAAATGTTTGGGCTCCCTTTTATCTTGACTGCCATTCTATTCTCATAGCTCTTTGCCAGGCTTACTTTCCTCTTCACCTCCTCTCTCAACTTATTGTATATGGCCTGGTTCTCACTTGAAGAATTAACCTGACATAAATCATACACCCTCTTTTTTTTTTGTTCCATCATCATCTCCATCTCCTTTGTCATCCAAGGAGCCCTGTTATTGGTTCCTTTACAATTTGCCCTTGTTGGAATGTTTCTAGCCTGTACCTGAAGCATCTCTTCCTTAAAGATAACCCATTGTTCGATACAGCTCTTCCTGTCAGTCTTTGGTTCCATTCTACCCTGGCTAGACCCCTTCTCATTGCACCGAAATTAGCCCTCTTCCAATCCTGATGTTCTACCTTATTTCGTTCTTTGCTTTTCTGTATTAATACTCTAAACCTTATGAGACAATGATCATTCCTATCCAAGTGCTCCCTGTCAGACGCTTGGTCCACTTCATTTCCCAGCACCAAACCCAGCAAGGCCTCTGTTCTAGTTGAGCTGAGAACTAACGGATCGAGGATGTTCTCCTGGACACATTTCAGAAATTTCTCCCCCTCTTTACCCTTTACTCTAACATTATCCCAATTGATATTTGGGGAATTAAAGTCCGCGCACCGCTCGCTCCCTGCTCAACACCGACCGCCCCCCACCCCCCGCCCCCACATCCTGCTCACTGTTCCCTCGGCGTTTGCCGCTAGGCATTCCCTTTCACCACTTGCTCTGGTGACATCAGTACATGGTGACCTCAATACACAGTGACATCAGGATGCATATGCATGGATTCATGCTGGCAGAATGACATGAGCAATCAGGAGCAATATGCGAGCTACTCAAAGGCCAACGCTCGCAATCGACATGTTGGTAACCCGTTATAGTTCTTGTACATCTCTGACTTCCCTGCAGATTTGCTCCTCTATCTCTCTCTCACTATTTGGAGGTCTGTAGAAGACCCCTGGTACTGTGATCATACACTTTTTGCTTTTCAACTCTAATGAAATGGATTCTGTCTTTGCCCCTTCAAAGACATTCTCCCTTTCCAACACGGCAATGTCTTCCCTAATCAGTACCGACACCCACTTCCCATTTTTCTTTCTCTAACTTTTCTGAACACTTTATATCCTTGTATATTAAGCACCCAGTCCTCGCCATTTTTAAGCCACGTTTCCGTTATTGCCACTACATCATATCCCCATACTGCTATCTATGCTTGTAGCTCACCAATCTTATTCACCACACTTTGTGCATTTACACACATGCATTGTAATCCTGTCTTTGTATTCCTCATAGCCCTTCTCAGTCCATTCCCATCTAATACCGAACCACTCCCTTATCTAGTTCTAACACTCTCACATTATGCACCTTATTCCTCTTTTCTACTTCTAAATGCTGGTGCCCACCCCTACCCCCCTGCCAATTTAGTTTAAACCCTCCCCAACCACACTAATGAATCTCCCTGCGAGGACATTGGTCCCAGTCCTGTTGAGGTGCAACCCGTCTCTTTTGACGAGGTGCCTTCTGCCCCAGAACTGGCCCCAAGAATCTGAAGCCCTCCCTCCTGCAGCATGCTTCAAGCCATGCATTGATCCTCCCCATCTTCCTATTTCTACTCTCGCTCGTGCATGGCACTGGGAGTAATCCATAGATTACTACCTTCTAGGTCCTACTCTTCAACTTCATCCATAGCTCCTGAAAATCTAACCCTAGGACAGCAATACCTAATCTTGCTATGTCGTTGGTACCAATGTGTACCACAATTTCTGGTTCACTCCTTCCCCCCGAAGAATATCCTGCACCCTCTCTGTGATGTCCTTTACCCTGGCACCAAGGAGGCAACACACCATGTGGGACTCACGGTAACAGTTACAGAAATGCCTATCTGCCCCCCTGAATATGGAATCACCTATAAAGACTGCATTTCTGCACTTTGCTGCTCCCTCCTGTACAGTCCCTTATCCCATTGGTGCCAATGGTCTGGACTGCACTCCTTCAAGGTGTCGTAACTCCCTGCAGTCTCCAAAGCTGAGTACCAGGTTGAGAATGGCACACGCCCCGAAGACTCCTGCACCTCCCTACTCTTCTGGATGGCCACCACCTACTATCCTGAGCTCCTACTGCCTGTGAGATGACCACCTCCTGGAAAACAAAGAAAACAAAGAAAATTACAGCACAGGAACAGGCCCTTCGGCCCTCCAAGCCTGCGCCGATCCAGATCCTCTATCTAAACATGTCGCCTATTTTCTTAGGGTCTGTATCTCTTTGCTTCCTGCCCATTCATGTATCTGTCTAGATACATCTTAAAAGACGCTATCGTGCCCGCGTCTACCACCTCCGCTGGCAACGCGTTCCAGGCACCCACCACCCTCTGCGTAAAGAACTTTCCACGCATATCCCCGCTAAACTTTTCCCCTCTCACTTTGAACTCGTGACCCCTAGTAATTGAATCCCCCACTCTGGGAAAAAGCTTCTTGCTATCCACCCTGTCTATACCTCTCATAATTTTGTACACCTCAATCAGGTCCCCCCTCAACCTCCGTCTTTCTAATGAAAATAATCCTAATCTGCTCAACCTCTCTTCATAGCTAGCGCCCTCCATACCAGACAACATCCTGGTGAACCTCCTCTGCACCCTCTCCAAAGCATCCACATCCGTTTGGTAATGTGGCGACCAGAACTGCACGCAGTATTCCAAATGTGGCCGAACCAAAGTCTTATACAACTGTAACAGGACCTGCCAACCCTTGTACTCAATACCTCGTCCAATGAAGGAAAGCATGCCGTATGCCTTCTTGACCACTCTATTGACCTGCGTTGCCACCTTCAGGGAACAATGGACCTGAACACCCAAGTCTCTCTGTACATCAATTTTCCCCAGGACTTTTCCATTTACTGTATAATTCACTCTTGAATTGGATCTTCCAAAATGCATCACCTCGCATTTGCCCTGATTGAACTCCATCTGCCATTTTTCTGCCCAACTCTCCAATCTATTTATATTCTGCTGTATTCTCTGACAGTCCCCTTCACTATCTGCTACTCCACCAATCTTAGTGTCGTCTGCAAACTTGCTAATCAGACCACCTATACTTTCCTCCAAATCATTAATGTATATCACAAACAACAGTGGTCCCAGCACGGATCCCTGTGGAACACCACTGGTCACACGTCTCCATTTTGAGAAACTCCCTTCCACTGCTACTCTCTGTCTCCTGTTGCCCAGCCAGTTCTTTATCCATCTAGCTAGTACACCTTGGACCCCATGCGCCTTTACTTTCTCCATCAGCCTACCATGGGGAACCTTATCAAACGCCTTACTGAAGTCTATGTATATGACATCTACAGCCCTTCCCTCATCAATCAACTTTGTCACTTCCTCAAAGAATTCTATTAAGTTGGTAAGACATGACCTTCCCTGCACAAAACCATGTTGCCTATCACTGATAAGCCCATTTTCTTCCAAATGGGAATAGATCCTATCCCTCAGTATCTTCTCCAGCAGCTTCCCTACCACTGACGTAAGGCTCACCGGTCTCTAATTACCTGGATTATCCCTGCTACCCTTCTTAAACAAGGGGACAACATTAGCAATTCTCCAGTCCTCCGGGACCTCACCCGTGTTTAAGGATGCTGCAAAGATATCTGTTAAGGCCCCAGCTATTTCCTCTCTCGCTTCCCTCAGTAACCTGGGATAGATCCCATCCGGACTTGGGGACTTGTCCACCTTAATGCCTTTTAGAATACCCAACACTTCCTCCCTCCTTATGCCGACTTGACCTAGAGTAATCAAACATCTGTCCCTAATCTCAACATCCGTCATGTCCCTCTCCTCGGTGAATACCGATGCAAAGTACTCGTTTAGAATCTCACCCATTTTCGCTGACTCCACGCATAACTTTCCTCCTTTGTCCTTGAGTGGGCCAATCCTTTCTCTAGTTACCCTCTTGCTCCTTATATATGAATAAAAGGCTTTGGGATTTTCCTTAACCCTGTTTGCTAAAGATATTTCATGACCCCTTTTAGCCCTCTTAATTCCTCGTTTCAGATTGGTCCTACATTCCCGATATTCTTTCAAAGCTTCGTCTTTCTTCAGCCTCCTGGACCTTATGTATGCTTCCTTTTTCCTCTTAGCTAGTCTCACAATTTCACCTGTCATCCATGGTTCCCTAATCTTGCCATTTCTATCCCTCATTTTCACAGGAACATGTCTCTCCTGCACGCTAATCATACTCTCTTTAAAAGCCTCCCACATATCAAATGTGGATTTACCTTCAAACAGCTGCTCCCAATCTACATTCCCCAGCTCCTGCCGAATTTTGGTATAGTTGGCCTTCCCCCAATTTAGCACTCTTCCTTTCGGACCACTCTCGTCTTTGTCCATGAGTATTCTAAAAACTTACGGAATTGTGATCACTATTCCCAAAGTAGTCCCCTACTGAAACTTCAACCACCTGGCCAGGCTCATTCCCCAACACCAGGTCCAGTATGGCCCCTTCCCGAGTTGGACTATTTACATACTGCTCTAGAAAACCCTCCTGGATGCTCCTTACAAATTCTGCTCCATCTGGACCTCTAACACCAAGTGAATCCCAGTCAATGTTGGGAAAATTAAAATCTCCTATCACCACCACCCTGTTGCTCCTACATCTTTCCATAATCTGTTTACATATTTGTACCTCTATCTCACGCTCGCTGTTGGGAGGCCTGTAGTACAGCCCCAACATTGTTACCGCACCCTTCCTATTTCTGAGTTCTGCCCATATTGCCTCACTGCTCGAGTCCTCCATAGTGCCCTCCTTCAGCACAACTGTGATATCCTCTTTGACCAGTACTGCAACTCCTCCACCCCTTTTACCTCCCTCTCTATCCCGCCGGAAGCATCGATATCCTGGGATATTTAGTTGTCAATCATGCCCTTCCCTCAACCAAGTCTCAGTAATAGCAATAACATCATACTCCCAGATACTAATCCAGGCCCTAAGTTCATCTGCCTTACCTACTACACTTCTTGCATTAAAACAAATGCACCTCAGACTACCAGTCCCTTTGCGTTCATCATCTGCTCCCTGTCTATTCTTTTCCTTAGTCACGCTGACTTCATTATCTAGTTCCTTACAGGCTTTAGTTACTACCTCCTTACTGTCCACTGACCTCCTCATTTGGTTCCCATCCCCCTGCCACATTAGTTTAAACCCTCCCCAACAGCGTTAGCAAAAGGTATGATCCAGGAAATTCTCCTGCTCCCTGATGCTCCGCAGTGATTCCAGCTGCCCCTCAAGCTCGGAAATCCTGAGCTCGAGCTGAAGCAGCTGGTGATTGTTACGGACAAGGTGTCGGTAGGTTGGAGGCTCCTTGTAAATCCTGGTCTGCTACACTGCTGCCAGGTTACCAAGGTTGAGAAAAACCAACAAGGCAGGGAGTCTGACTTTTTCTGGGTGTGGCGGGAGGACTTGTTGAATATTTTTGACACTCTGAAGTGTGACAAGCTGTAGTGTCATGGGTGCACCCTAGGTGCAAAACGCTTACATAGACTGTGTCTGCCACATCCTTCCCCAAACCTTTCTTCAGTGCAGACGGAAATATAGAACAATTTACAGCACAGGGCTGGGGGCATTTGGCCCATCGCATCCATGCTGGCCAAAAAATGCTATCCAGTCTAATCCCTTTTAGGTTAGGGCATATCCAAGTGTTTTTTCAAATATGATGATGATTGCTGCCTCTACCACCCTTTCAGACAGTGAGTTCCAGACCCCCACCACCCTCTAGGTGAAAAAGTTTCGACTCAATGCCCTCTAATCCTTCCACTAATTACTTTAAATCTATGCCCTCTAGTTATTGGCCTCTCTGCAAATGAAAAAGGTCCTTCCTATCCACTCTATCTAGGACCCTCATAAATGTATATGCCTCAATTAAATCTCCCCTCAGCCTCCTGTGTTCCAAAGAAAACAACCCCAGCCTATCCAATCTTTCCTCAAAGCTAAAATTCTCCATTGCTGGCAATGTCCTGTAAATTTCCTCTGTACTCTCTCTAGTGCAATCACATCCTTCATGTAATGCGGTGACCAGAACTGTATGCAGTACTCTTGCTGTGGCCTAACTAGTGTTTATACAGTTCTAGCATAGCCTACCCTGCTCTTATACTCTAGGCCTCAGCTAATCAAGTAAAGTATCCCTTATGCCTTCTTGATCACCTTATCTACCTGTCCTGCTACCTTCAGTGATCTGTGGATATGCACTCCAAGGTCCCTCTGTTCCTCTACACTTCTCAGTACCCTACCATCTATTGTGTTCCGAAGAAGGGTCACTGACCCGAAACGTTAACTCTGCTTCTCTTTCCACAGATGCTGCCAGACCTGCTGAGTGGTTCCAGCATTTCTTGTTTTTATTTCAGATTTCCAGCATCCGCAGTATTTCGCTTTTATTTTTGCGTTTTCACTTATCTTGTCAACCTTCCCCAAATGCATGACCTCACACTTCACCAGATTGAATTCCATTCAACCCTGTTCCACCCGCCTGCCCAGTCCATCGATACGTTCCTGCAGTCTACAGCTGTTTTCCTCACTATCAACCACAATTTTCCAACTGAGCCAATTTTCATATCATCTGCAAACTTTTTATTCATTTCCCCCTTCACTTAAGTCTAACTCATTGATTTAGACATAAATCAACGCAACAGTCCCTTGCAACACAAAAAGCAAAGGACTGAGTACTGAGCCCTGTGGAATCCCATTGGTCCAGTCCCAACAATAGCCACTGAATTATCCTTTGCCTCCTGCCACTAAGTCAATGTTGGATCCAACTTGCCATTTTGCCTTGATTCCATGAAATTTTAATTTACTCATCGTGCAGGACCTTATCAAAAGCCTTGCTAAAATCCATGTCGGCTACATCAAATGCATGACATGCATGGACCCTCCTCACAAAATTCAATCTAGTTAGTCAGACCACCCCTTAACAAATCCATGCTAACTGCCCTTGATTAATCTGTGCCTTTCTATATGATGATTTATACTCAGAATTTTTCCAATAATTTGCCCACCACTGAGGTTAGGCTGACTGGCCTGTATTTACTCAGCCTATCCCTTCCTCCCTTTTTAAACCAACAATACAACTTTAGCACTCCTCCAGTCCTCTCGTATTCAGAGAGGATTGGAAAATGATGGTCAGAGTCTCCGTTATTTCTTCCCTTAGCAGCTTAAGATACTTTCAAACAGGCCTGGCGATTTATCCACTTTCAAGGATGGTAAACACCTTCATATTTTTTCCTTCACTAAGTTTATCCTCCTCCTTAATTACAATATCTGCTTCATCCTTTCCTTTGTGAAAACGAATGCAAAGCATTCATTAAGAACCATGTCCACATCTTCCACCTCCACTCTTTTGCTCTCTAATCAGCCCTACTCTTTTCTTAGTTACCCTCATCCTTTGTGCACTTACAAAACACCTTTGGGTTTTCCTTGATTTTACCTGCCAATATTTTTTCATGTCCTCTCTTTGCTTTCCTGATTTCACTTCCAATTTCACCTATACTCCCCTACCCTTTCTGCAGTTTTGAGCTATTGACATCTGACATAAGCTTTCTTTTTTTTGCCTTGTCCTACCCTTTATGCTCTTTGACATCTGAGGGTGCTATCTAGATTTGTGAGATCAACCCTTTTTCTTTGTGGGAACATATCTGTTCTGAACGTTCTGTATCTCCTTGAGTACCTCCTACTGCTCTACCTACTGATTTACCTTCAAGTAACTGTCTCCAGTTTACCTTTGCCAAATCACATCTCAGCTTAGTAAAATTGGCCATTCCCTCCAATTTAAAACCTTTACTCTTGGCATATCTTTGTTCTTTTCCATAACTACTCTAAATCTAACTGAATATGACCATTACCACTAAAATGCTCTCCCTCTGATAGCCTTTCCACCTGCTCAGTTTCACTCCCTAAAACTATTCTTAAGAGCTTCCCCTTCTCTTGTTGAGCTATATCTTTTACACTGATTTTATCCCAGTTAATATTAAGGTAGTTGAAATCCCCTACAGTTACTGCCCGATTGTTTCTGCAGGTCCCAGCAATTTGCCTACATATTTGCTCTTCTATCTCCCTCCAACTGTTTAGGTATCGATAGTATATTCCCAGCAGTGTGATTTTATTCCTCAGCTCAATCCATATGGCCTCATCTGATGCTTCTTCTAGCATATCATCCCTCCTCACACCTGTGATTATGCCTTTAACCAATATTGCAACCCTCCAGCCTCCTTTTTCATCCCTCTCTCTATCCCATCTGAAAACTCTGTAACCAGGGATGTTGAGCTGCCATTCCTGCTCTTCTTTCTGGGGAGATTTAATAGAAGTGTACAAGATTATGACAGGCTTAGATAAATTAGACAAGGAAAAAGTGTTCCCAGTAACAAATGGTACAAGGACAAGGGGACACAGATTGAAGGTTTTGGGCAAAAGATGCAGGGGGAATATGAGAACGCACTTTTTTACGCAGCCTGGAACTCATTGCCCACAAGGGGGGTGGAGCAGAGACAATCAATGACTTCAAGAGGAAGTTGGATGGCCACCTGAGAGAAACAGACTTGCAAGACTACGGGGATCGAGCCAGGGAATGGGACTGACTGCATAGTTCCATAGAGAGCTGGCATGGGCTCGATGGGCCAAATGGCCTCCTTCTGTGCTGTAAATGACTATATGACTCTACGTTTCAGAAATGGCTGTGATATATTTCAAAGTGACCAGCTGTGCCGTCAGCTCATCTGTCTTATTCACTAGACTCCTTACATTGATCTATATTCCACTCATCAATGAACAACTCCTTTGTTGCCTATTTTCTAGCCTGTTTCCTCGACCATCCACATTCATTTCCTAATGTTCTGCTTTCGATTTCCAGCTTTGCTTCTCTTCCTTCTGAATCTATGCTCAGGTTCCCAAACCCATGACAAGCTAGTTAGATCATGAGGGAATAACCCTCTTCCGGAATTGTTTGCTTTCATTGCTAATTCCTATTTTGGAAATGGCAGAGTCAGTCAGCTCAATTAGTTAGGAACGGGAGGCTAAAAGAGAAATAGCGTGGGAAAAAAAAAACAAAGCTCTAAAATTGCCTTACTTGGCCTTCGCCCTGGGATAATTGGAGATCTCCTATGGGGACTTGCTGGTGCCCTCCTCCGTCGTGGTGACCTCGCAGGAGACTCGCTTGCCGGTGACCTCCTCCTTTGCGGTGACCTTACAGGAGAAGCCCTCAGTGGTGACCTCCTCCTTGGTGTTGTGCCTCTCCGTCTGGCAGCTCCTCGAGGTCTCCCACTCATTATTATTGCGGTCTATGATCAAATGTTTAATAAATTAAGCCCATGTTTGGGAAAAGGAGAAGACAAACTGCATTAATATTGGGCCTTTTCTTCACTTTCAAATAACTTACTTGGAAGAAAGGACTTGCATTTCTATAGCACCTTTCACAACCTCAGGATGCCCCCCAGGTGCTTTGCAGCCAACGAAGTATCTTATGAAGTGTAGTCACTGTCGTAATGTAGGAAACATGGTGGTTGGTTTAGGCAACAGCAAGATCCCACAAACAGTAAATGTCCAGATGTTTTTAAGTGATGTTGATTGAAGGAAAAATATTGACCAGCGACACCAAGGAGAACTGTCCCGCTCTTCTTCAAAATTGTGGGATCTTTTACATTCACCCGAGAGCACAGATAGTGTCATTCCATCTCTCGTTTACCCTCGTAGCCCACGAACAACACTACCCCATCCCTCTCCATTCCTGCTAGTGTCTGGATGGACACCTGTAACATTAAATCACTCCTTTACCAAACTTAAGCGCCATTCAATAACAACTTGTATTTATGTCCCACGTTGTATAAATTGGATATTAAGGCATGGTGACCAAAAGCTTGGTCAAAGAAGTAGGTTTTAAGGCTCACCTTAAAAGGAGAAAAGAGTGAGCCGGAGGGGTTTAGGGAGGGAATCCCAGAGCTTAGGGCCCGTGCCGCTGAAGGCAAGATTGCATTGAGATAAACTTGGCAGAAAAACCTGATCTGCAGTCACCCAATGTTTTTAAGCCTGAGCCTGGGTTGAAGGAACCAGAACTAGGCAGGAAGACCTATTGTTATGCTGCACCAGTTAAACACTGACATTGGCTGCAATGCAAACTTTTGCAACGTGGAGACATTTTTGTTTATTTGCTGAATGGTTCATTCCCCAGCACCCCCTGCCGTCCCAGTCCCTAAAAGTCTGGTCTCCAATCTGACAGTTGCCACACACTACTAGGCCGGGGCTCTGGGGCCTTTAAACCGCTGAGGGCCAGACTCAAGGCAGCAGCTCACCTGTAGCCTCCGCGCCTGCGCTCGATCGCTCACCTGCGGTTCCCCATCACGCCTGCGCCCCACCACTCACCAACCGTTTCCCCCGCGCTCGCTCACCTACGGCCCCTCCACGAGCTGCAGCTCCTTCCACCAGATTCAAATGATGCGGCTCGGGCCGTTGCCCGGGCAACCGAGGGGCCGACGGTTGGAAGCGGCCAGTGACGTCTGAGTGGAGGGCGGGGTGGAAGGGGGCGGGGCCGCTGTCACCACGGGAGATCCGACCGTTCACCCTGGTAACCGAAATAATTGACATCCAATTGGGGTGAGGGAAAGGAGGAGGAGGAAACGCCCCTTCGCTGTGGCCTTGACAGATGTGGAGGGGGCGGGGACTTCTTTCGGAAGGCCAATTCTTCCAATTGGTCGATAGGCACGCCTAGGATAATGGACAGCCGGGGTGACCAATGGGATTGCGGGAAGTGTTGTGATTGACAGGTAGCGTTTTTTGACTGCACCGTGGAGAGAAAACAATGAGAGGATTTTATCCATTACTTTTATTATAATTTGGAACTTATTGTTTATGCCTGTTAAAAAGTTGCACTTAGGATTTAAATGACTCCATTTTAATGATTTAAAGGAAAGAACTGCATTTATATAGCGCCTTTCCAACCTCCCCCCCCCCCCCACCCCGACTTCAGCCTGAGCAGGAAGCCAGGAAAGTAGATGAAATTGGGGACAGAAACACGGATGTGATAGTGAAGAGGTGACCTGGGTTTTTGTCAGTTTTGAGATGGTGGAAATTATGCTTCCTCCAGGACTGGGCAATACGTTTGTCATCTTGATTTCTTAAATGTCTTCCTTGCTGACTGAACTTCATCCTCCACAGTCAAAAAACTCCCAATTGGTGCAACACATAGCTTCTTGTGAATCAATGGTTCTATGATGTTGCTCATCATCCGTACATTCGTTGATCTACATTGACCCACTGTGCCGCTAGCATATTAAATTTAAACTCCTTATCCTTGTCCTAAAATCTCTCCATGGCCTCACCCCATGCTAACTCTTTCATTAGAAGCCCCTCACCCTCAAATCCCCCCCTCCCCCCCCCCACACACACATACACTTTGGGTCTTTTGGGCAACCTGTCCCCTTCCTTCACTCCACCATTGGTGTCAGGGCCCTCAGTCCCTTGAACCCTTCTCCCTGGACATATCTCCAAAATCCCGTCTGCCTCTCCGTTTCTCTCCCCACCTTTAAAACCTTCTTCAAAACCCACCTCTGTGTCTGAGCTAATTACCCACTTCCTAATCTCCCCAAGCCGCGGCCGGCACAGATACGATGGACTGAAAGGCCTCTTTCTGTGCTGTAACTATTGTATGATTCTTTGAGTCCATGGCTAGGTAGTCATTCCTTCCTGTGTCTTCCAGATTCTCCTTCCTCATTGGAATGTTTCCAATGTTAAAAGCATTTATATAAATGCAACTTCTTACTGTCAAACAGACTGACAAATAGAAACTACATTCTTGAAGCCAGTAGTCGAGGTCGAGAGATGAGAGTTGAGTGTCAGTAACATACAGGTGAATGCTAACTCCCCATATAGCTGAGAGGCAGGTTGTACAAGGAGACCACTGGCAGTGATTCTTTTGGTGAGATGCAGTGCTGCATTGGGAGAGGTAGGAGTGAAATCAGAGGGTAGTGACATGAAGGCGAGGCAGTAGAGAAAAATTAAATGCTCAACAGTAATGGAGGCATTAATCTTGCAACTTATGTAGGGGCTCCTGTGATCGAACTCACTCCTGGATGACACATCTGATGTCAGCAGATTGGAACAGAATTAATAATCGTTGCTAGACTTAGCGATTCAAATACCTGGGGCAGGCAGATCTGCAAACCCCCAGGATGACTGGCTGGGCAGCATGACTCACTGCTAGGACCGAGAAGGATAAATGGCAGGAGGGGAGATTGGGGATATCTTTCCCATTTGGCTCCAGATAATCCCGCAAATCTATTGCCTAACCAGTCTGACGGCTGGACATGGGACAATCACCAGGCAGTGAATCAATGGTTCTGTGTGCTAAGTTGCAAGCTTCTAGCCAGTTCAAATTCCGTCATGGCCTACGTCATTGTGGTGGGGTGGGGCGGCAGCAATGGGGAGGGGACCAAAAGCCTCAGTTCTTTCCCATCTTTACCTACAAACTCCAGGCTTGGGTAACTGAGGGATAGATTGTGCCCTTTATGTCGGACAATTCAAAATTCATTCTTCAAATCTGAAGGTTGAATCCGAGAGTTGGGTTCAACATTACAAAGAGAATACTGAGCTCACTGAAGGCATGAAATGTGGGAGGTTATAAGCAACAAGCATATGACATCTCCTCATCTCTAGTGCCTATACTTCCTTATGTTCACAATAGACATAAGATTAATGCTATCACATAAGGGGATTGACAGGGTAGATATTGAGAGGCCCCCAGCTGAGGAATCTAGGAACCAGGAGCACAGTATCAGGATAAGAGGGTTGGCCATTTAGGACTGAGAGGAGGAGAAATTTCTTCACTCAAAGAGTTGTGAATCTTTGGAATTCTGTACCACTAAGAGCTGTGGATGCTCAGGCATTGAGTACATTCAAGTCAGAGATTGATAGCTTTTTAGGGAATGAAGGGATTATGGGGATAGTGCAGAATGTAGCTCAGTCCAAGATCAGCTATGATCTTGTTGAATGGTGGAGCAGGCTTGCAGGACCGACCGGCCTACTCCCCATGGCTCCTGTTTCTTCTGTTCGTCCATCGACAGTTAAGCCAGTCAGAATATTGTGCAACTTTTACATATTGTAAGCTTTTATTCCTCTGTGTAATCCAATAACAATTAAAATTAATTGGGGCAATATCCCACATATGTTTTGTTGCAGTATGCCACGTTAAGAAGCATAAAGAAGATTTATACTGGCTGGGGATCTCCTTGCTGGGACTGCCGGTTCCTGATTGGCACTCCTCATCAAGGGCCTCTTCCGTGGGAAGGAGCCGTTCTTGGGGAAACACCTCACTGGCATTTTCCTTGCTACCTTTGTTAGTGAGTTCCTTGCCGGCAGCCTCTTCTCTACTTTCAGTCTTCTTTCCGCCTTCAGGCGCAAACTCTTCACCTGTAGACACCGGGTGGAGAGCAGTGGTTTTATAGGCAAACGCCTCACGGGCAGCCTCCTCATACGGAGCAGCGGCTTCATAAGCGAGCCTCTGAGAGGCAGCCGCCACACCGGCAGGGAAAGCTTCACCGGCAGTTGCTGTAGCGATAACCTCCTACGTATCTTTCGCTTCGGTTTTCTTTGCCTCATTGCTTCAGGCTATGAAAGTGAAAAAAAAACAGAAGCGTAAATAAATGGCACAAGAGTAATGACAGCCTGCATTTGATCGTCCAATCAGAGGATGGTTGCAGCACAGAAGGAGGCCATTTGGCCCGTCATGTCCATGCCAGCTCTCTGCAAAAGCAACTCATCTAGTCCCACTCCCCAACCCTTTCCCTGCAAATTTTTCTCTTCGGTAAATTATCCAGTTCTCTTTTGAAGGCCTCGATTGAACCTGCCTCCATTTCACTCTCAGGCAGTGCATTCCACATCCTAACCACTCACTACCTGAGAAAACTTTTTCCTCATGTCACTGTTGCTTCTTTTGCCAATCACCTTAAATCAGTGTCCTCAGGTTCTGGATCCTTCCGGCAATGGGAACAGTTTCACCCTATCGACCCTGTCCGGACCCCTCATGATTTTGAACACCTCAATCAAATCTCCTCTTAATCTTCTCCTCTCCGAGCAAAACAGACCCAACTTCTCTAATCTATCCGTGTAACTGAAGTTCCTCATCCCTGGAGCCATTCTCGTAAATCTTTTCCTCACCCTCTCTAATGCCTTCACATCCTTCTTAAAGTGTGGTGCCCAGAACTGGACACAATACTCCAGTTGACGATGGACCAGTGTTTTATACAGATTTATCGTAACTTCCTTGTTTTTGTACTCCAAGCCCCAATTTATAAATCCCAGGATCCCATAGGCTTTATTAACTTTATCAACTACCGTGGAATCTCCCTGCTCAGCATAGTGGGGAAAGTCTTCACTCGAGTCACTTTAAACAGGCTCCAGAAGCTGGCTGAGCGTGTCTACCTTGAGGCACACTGTGGCTTTCGAGCAGAGAGATCCACCATTGATATGCTGTTCTCCCTTCACCAGCTACAGGAGAAATGCCGTGAACAACAGGTGCCCCTCTACATTTCTTTCATTGATCTCACCAAAGCCTTTGACCTCATCAGCAGACGTGGTCTCTTCAGACTACAAGAAAAGATTGGATGTCCACCAAAGCTACTAAGTATCATCACCTCATTCCATGACAATATGAATGTCACAATTCAGCATAGCGGTGCCTCATTAGATCCCTTTCCTATCCTGAGTGGCGAAAAACAGGGCTGTGTTCTCGCACTTACACTGTTTGGGATCTTCTTCTCCCTGCTGCTCTCACATGCGTTCAAGTCTTCAGAAGAAGGAATTTTCCTCCACACAAGATCTGGTGGCAGGTTGTTCAACCTTGCCCGTCTAAGAGCGAAGACCAAAGTACGGAAAGTCCTCATCAGGGAACTCCTCTTTACTGACGATGCTGCTTTAACATCTCACACTGAAGAGTGTCTGCAGAGTCTCATCGACAGGTTTGCGGCTGCCTGCAACGAATTTGGCCTAACCATCAGCCTCAAGAAAACGAACATCATGGGACAGGACGTCAGAAATGCTCCATCCATCAATATTGGCGACCACGCTCTGGAAGCGGTTCAAGAGTTCACCTACCTAGGCTCAACTATCACCAGTAACCTGTCTCTCGATGCAGAAATCAACAAGCGCTTGGGAAAGGCTTCCACTGCTATGTCCAGACTGGCCAAGAGAGTGTGGGGAAATGGCGCACTACCACGGAACACAAAAGTCCGAGTGTATCAAGCCTGTGTCCTCAGTACCTTGCTCTACGGCAGCGAGGCCTGGACAACGTATGTCAGCCAAGAGCAATGTCTCAATTCATTCCATCTTCGCTGCCTCCGGAGAATCCTTGGCATCAGGTGGCAGGACCATATCCCCAACACAGAAGTCCTCCAGGCGGCCAACATCCCCAGCATATACACCCTACTGAGTCAGCGGCGCTTGAGATGTCTTGGCCATGTGAGCCGCATGGAAGATGGCAGGATCCCCAAGGACACATTGTACAGCGAGCTCGTCACTAGCATCAGACCCACCAGCCGTCCATGTCTCCGCTTTAAAGACATCTGCAAACACGACATGAAGTCCTGTGACATTGATCACAAGTCGTGGGAGTCAGTTGCCAGCGATTGCCAGAGCTGGTGGGCAGCCATAAAGGCAGGGAGAAAGTGTGGCAAGTCGAAGAGACTTAGCAGTTGGCAGGAAAAAAGACAGAAGCGCAAGGGGAGAGCCAACTGTGCAACAGCCCTGTCAACCAATTTTATCTGCAGCACCTGTGGAAGAGTCTGTCACTCTAGTATTGGCCTTTATAGCCACTCCAGGCGCTGCTTCACAAACCACTGACCACCTCCAGGCGCGTATCCATTGGCTCTCGAGACAAGGAGGCCAAAGAAGAAGAAGAAGATATTAACCACTTTCACAACCTGCCAGGCAGCCTTCAATGATTTAAGCTCACATACACCCAGGTCCCTGTGTTCCTCCAATCCCTTCAGAATTATACCCTTTAATTTATATTGTCTCTCCTTATTCATCCTGGAAAATTGAATCACTTCACACTTTTCTGCATTATATTTCATCTGCCGCTTGTCCACCCATTCCACCAGCCTGTCTATATCCTCTTGAAGTTTATCACTATCCTCCTCACAGTTCGCAATATACAATGCCTCCTCACATCTTGTGGAAGGTGTCCCAGAGCACTTTACTCTAGGATGGGCTCGACTGGCCAAATGGCCTCCTCCTGTGCTGTAACCTTTCCATGATTCGAAGGAGGGGGAGCGGTGGCCTTGAAGAATGGTCAGCTGTGGTTTGGTGGATAGCATTCCTGCCCTCCGAGTGAGGAGGTTGTGGGTTCAACTCCCACTCCAAAGACTTGAGCGCCCATAATCTCAGCTGATGTACTGGTACAGTACTGAGGGAGTGCTGCACTGTTGGAGGTGTTAGCTTTCTATTGAGACATTAAACCAAGGTCCTGTCTGCCCTTTCAGGTATTAAATGATCCTACGACACTATTTGGATAAGAGTCCAATATCCTGGGGGTCAACATTTATCCTCAACCAACAGATTATTTAGTCATTATTTTATTGCTATTTGTGGGATCTTGCTGTGTGCAAATTGGCTGTGTTTCCTACATGATAACAGTGACTACACTTCAATAGTACCTCATTGGCTGGTAAGTGCTTTGCGACATCCTGAGGTCATGTAAGACACTTTAGAAATGCATGTCTTTCCTTCGAGAATTCCAGAGGGCAGCAATCTTATATTTATAAACTTTAAAAATCGAAGCTTACAGTTAGAACAACTTGCATTTATATAGCGTCTTTAACATAGGAACAGAGAGGTAAGCAAAAGCTTGGTCAGAGAGATTTTTAAAAGGTGGACAGAGATGATTAGAGAGGGTGGAAAGATAGACTTTCATTTCTGCAGAGAGAGAGTGGTAAAGAACAAAAGGGAAAGTCTGTGATAGGGTGGGGACGGGAGAGATTAAATGACAAAAGGGATGGTGGTGTAGGGCCAAAGGGAGTGGTAATTGGACAAGTAAAGAAACAAAAAATGTGTCTAGAGGAAGTGTGAATGGCAGAAAGCTGAACAGCCGTCATTCAAAAGCAAAAGGGAAAATCAAGAGAGTAAAACCAAAACCAGCAAAGCTAAAGGAAGCAGAATGGGGGCAGAGGTTAGGGTTTGAAATGATTGAACTCAGTGTTGAGTCCAGAAGGCTGTAAAGTTCCCAGTTGAAAGATGAGGTGCTGTTCCTTGAGCTTGTGTTGAGCTTCATCGGAACACTGCAGTAGGCCGAGGACAGAGAGGTCAGAGTGAGAGCAAGGTGCAGAATTAAAATGACAGGTGACTGGAAGCTCGGGGTCACACTTGCAGACTGAATGGAGGTGTTCCGCAAAGCGGTCAGCCAATCTGTGTCTTGTCTTCCCAACGTAAAGCAGACTGCATTGTGAGCAGCACATACAGTATACTAAATTCAAAGAGGTACACATAAATTGTTATTTCACCTGGAAGGAGTTTCTGGAGCAAGGAAGCAACCGTGACTCCCAATTGGTGTTGCATTTTGGAAAAGCTAGATGATTGACAGCCTTTGCGACTAATCACGTTGCCAGGATCAATGTCACGGCTGTACGTCCAATAGGATAACAAAATGAAGGCGGGACATTACAAAAATGGAACCACCTGCTCTTGCTCTTGAAGTGGTTACCCTTTGTCCCTCATTAAAGATAGGGTGGGACTGATCTTTCAACTGTAGCTCGCTTTCTGCCCTTTCCAATCTGCCTGTTCTATTACACAGCACTTACTTTTCAGTGGAGCTAACTCAAATGTAGAAAAGATACATTAGAAAGTTCCACTTGTTTGAAATTTTAAGCAATTCCGTCCTGCCCCCAGCCTCACAGACTGAGCATCCATATATTGCAGAATGCTCATAGTCCAGATCAGTGACTTTGAATGTGAGTCATTTAATCCAGGACATAATTAAGGAGGGAGAGGAGTAGAAGCTGTATTATCACTGCACAGAAGAGCACAGGAATTAGGAGCAGGAGTAGACCAGATGGTCAAGGCTGATCTTCCTCAACTCCTCGTATCCAATGATTCCGTGGAAGGACAAAAATCTGTCTATCCCAGCCTGAATTATACTGTTGGAATGCACACTCACCATGTTTAGTGGTTTCTGCCTCTCTCTCCTCCTTTAAAACACTCCTTCAAACCTGCCTCTTTGACCAAGCTTTTGGTCACCTGGCCTAATATCTCCTTATGTGGCTCAGTTCATGTTATTGACTCATAACACTCCTTTTGAAAGTTACTATTGAATCTGCTTCCACCGCCCTCTCAGACAGTGCATTCCAGATCACAACAACACACTGCATGAAGAAGTTGGATTTGGTGGGATGTCACTACTGATCCCCCTCTCAGTCCCCAGGTTAATATTGCAGATTTAAACACTGCTCAAATAAGAGCAAAAAAAGGTGTCCTCCTCAATTCTATTTTAACTGCACCCCCCACTCTCCACCAGGCCAGGGGGTGTTCATATCAAGCCTGAACATTAAGTGTGTTGAAGGAGCCGTTAATTATATGCTTGGTGCAGCTATAAAGGTTGGTTCCATTCTCCGAAGCATCTCGAGACAGTTCCCACACAGTAAGTCACTATGAAAGGAAGTGAATGTTTCTATTCAACAGACAAAGCTAAGCGATCCCACAACGAACGGATCAGATCTAAGCACTGTAGTCCAGTCGTGAATGGTGGTGGACAATTAAACAACTAACTAACCTCAATGATGGGGGAGCTCAGTGTAAAAGATAAGGCTGAAGCATTTGCAACAATCTTCAGCCAGAAGTGCCGAGTTGATGATCCATCTTGGCCTCCTCCTGAAGTCCCCAGCATCACAGATGCCAGACTTCAGCCAATTCGATTCACTCCACCTGATATCAAGAAATGACTGAAGGCACTGGATACTGCAAGGGCTATTGGCCCTGACAATATTCCGGCAATAGTGCTGAAGACTTGTGCTCCAGAACTTGCCGCGCCCCTAGCCAAGCTATTCCAGTACAGCTACAACACTGGCATTTACCCTGCAATGTGGAAAATTGGCCAGGTGCGTCCTGCAGGACAAGTCCAACCCATCCAATTACCATCCCATCAGTCTCAATAATCAGTGAAGTGATGGAAGCTGTTATTAACAGCGCTATCAAGCAGAACCTGCTCAGTGATGCTTAGTTTGGGTTCCGCCGGGGCCACTCAGCTCCTGACCTCATTATAGCCTTGGTTCGAACATGGACAAAAGAGCCGAACTCGAAAGTGACTGCCCTTGAAATCAAGGCAGTGTTTGACCGAGTATTGCATCAAGGAGCCCTAGCAAAACTGAATTAATGGGAATCAGAGGGAAAACTCTTCACTGGCTGGAGTCATACCTAGCACAAAGGAAGATGATTGTGGTTGTTGGAGGTCAATGGGCGGCACAGTGGCACAGTGGTTAGCACCGCAGCCTCACAGCTCCAGCGACCCGGGTTCAATTCTGGGTACTGCCTGTGTGGAGTTTGCAAGTTCTCCCTGTGTCTGCGTGGGTTTCCTCCCACAGCCAAAAGACTTGCAGGTTGATAGGTAAATTGGCCATTATAAATTGCCCCTAGTATAGGTAGGTGGTCGGGAAATATAGGGGACAGGTGGGGATGTGGTAGGAATATGGGATTAGTGTAGGATTAGTATAAATGGGTGGTTGATGGTCGGCACAGACTAGGTGGGCCGAAGGGCCTGTTTCAGTGCTGTATCTCTAAATCTAAAAGAAAAAATCTAAAATCATCTGAGCTCCAGGACATCACTGCAGGAGTTCCTCAGAGTAGTGTCCGAGGCCCAACCATCTTCAGCTGCTTCATTAATGACCTTCCATCCATAATAAGGTCAGAAGTGGGGATGTTCGCCAATGATTGCACAATATTCAGCACCATTTGTACCTCCTCAGATACTGACGCAGTCCATGTAGAAATACAGCAAGACCTGGACAATATCCAGGCTTGAGCTGATAAATGGCAAGTTACATTCGCACCACACAAGTGCCAGGCAATGGCCATCTCCAACAACAGAGAATCTAACCATCTCCCCTTGACATTCAATGGCATTACCATCACTGAATCCCCCACTATCAACATCCTGGGGATTAACATTGACCAGAAACTTAACTGGAACAGGCACAGAAATGCTGTGGCTGCAAGAGCAGGTCAAAGGTCGGGAATAACTCATCTCCTGTCTCCCCAATACCTGTCCACTATCTACAAGTCAGGAGTGTGATGGAATACTCTCCACTTGCCTGGATGAGTGCAGCTCCAACAACGCTCGATGTCATCCAGCACAAAGCAGCCCGCCTGATTGGCATCCTTTCCACAAACATTCACTCCCTCCATCACTGATGCACAGTTACAGCACTGTGTACCATCTACAAGTTTCACTGCAGCAATGCACCAAGGCTCCTTAGACAGCACCTTCCAAACCTGCAACCTCCATCACTAGAAGGACAAAGGCAGCAGATGCATGGGAACACCACCACCTGCAAGTTGCCCTCCAAGCCACACACCATCCTGACTTGGAACTATATCACCATTCCTTCACTGTCACTGGGTCAAAATCCTGGAACTCCCTTCCTAATAGCACTGTTAGTGTAACTACAACCTAAGGACTGCAGTGGTTCATGAAGACAGCTCACCACCACCTTCTCAAGGGCAATTAAAGATGGGCAATAAATGCTGGCCTAGCCAGCGATGTCTACATCCCATGAAAGAATAAATAGTCACAAAGTCATGTGTTCACACACACAATCTAGGTTGATGGTTCCGTGTGATACAGAGGGAACACTTTTGAATGAGATGGTAAACCCTATTTCTCAAGGTGTCATCAAATGTCTTTCTGCCTCCATCCTCCCCTCCCCCACACATACTCGCACCATTGGTCACCCGATTGGTTGATTCGTGACTGTCAGCCAACCAGCCTTTCTTTCCACTATATCCAATAATTTTATAACAAAAACAAAAGCATTCAAAGAAAATTAAGAAAGAATATACAACTTTTTTATTGCCTCTATGGGTTTTCTCCTGGGTTGCCTTGCAGTCGCATCCTGGATATTATTCTTTAACTCCAGGAGACTCCAGGGCAATCCTGGAGGGTTGGCAACTGACCTCTAGCCTGTTCACAGAAACTCGCATGACTATTTGAAGATGATCAGGGTGTTTCTCCCAATTCTTAAGGACATAAGAAACAGGAGCAGGAGTAGGCCATTCAGCCCCTCAAGCCTGCTCCACCATTCAATAAGATCATGGCTGATCTGCCCCAGACCTCAACTGCTCTTTCGTGCCAGCTTCTCATAGCCCTCAACTCCCCGATATTTCAAAAATCTACCTCCTCTTTAAATACTTTCAGTGATCTAGCCTCCACAACTCTCCGGGGTAGAGAATTCCAGACATTCACTGTGCTCTGAGAGAAGAAATTCCTTTGCATCTCAGTTTTAAATGAGTGTCTCCTTATTCTGTAACTATGTCCCCTAGTTCGAGAGTCCCCCACCAGTGGAAACATCTTCTCAACATCTACCCTGTTAAGCCCCCTCAGAATCTTGTATGTTTCAATATCATCCTTCATTCTTTTAAACTCTAATGAATAAAGGCCTAACCTGTTTAGCCATGCTTGATAAGTCAACCCCTTCATCCCAGAATCAGCCTAGTGAACCTCTTTCGAACTGCCTCTAATGCCAGTATATCCTTTCTTAAATATGGGGACCAAAACTGTACACAGTACTCCAGGTTTGGCCTCAGCAACACCCTGTACCGTTGTAACAAGACTTCCCTATTTTTAAACTCCAACCCCCTAGCAATAAAGGCCAAAATTCCATTTGCCTTCCTAATTACTTACTGCACCTGCATGCTAACTTTGTGTTTCATGCACAAGATCACCCAGATCCCTCTGTGCTGCACTTTTTTGGAGTCTCTCTCCATATAAATAATAATCTGCCTTTTGATTCTTCCGACCAAAGTGCATGACCTCACACTTTCCTACATTAAACTCCATCTGCCAAGTTTTTGCCTCTCACTCAACCTATCTATATCCCCTTGCAGGTTCCTTATGTCCTCATCACAACATGCCCTCCCACCTATTTCTGTATCATCAGCAAATTTGGATATATTACACTCTGCCCCCTCCTCCAAGTCATTAATATAGATAGTAAATAATTGAGGCCCTAAGACCGATCCTTGTGGCACTCCACTAGTTATGTCTTTCCAACCTGAAAAAGACCCATTAATCCCGACTCTCTGTCTTCTGTGAGTTAATCAATCCTCAATCCATGCTAATACATTATCCCCAATACCGTGAGCTCCTATCTTGTGCAATAATCTTTGATGTGGTACCTTATCGAATGCCTTCTGGAAATCCAAATACACGACATCTACCGGTTCCCCTTTATCAACTCTGCTTGTTATATCCTCAAAGAATTGTAGCAAATTTGTCAAACATGATTTCCCTTTCACAAAACTATGTTGACTCTGTTTGATTGAGTTAAGCTTTTCTAAATGTCCTGCTATTTCTTCCTTAATAATGGATTCCAGCATTTTCCCAATGACAGATGTTAGGCTGACTGGCCTATAGTTTCCTGCTTTTTGTCTCCCTCCCTTCGTGAACAGGGGCGTCACATTAGCGGTTTTCCAATCCGCTGGGACCATCCCGGAATCCAGTGAGTTCTGGAATATTTCGACCAATGCCTCCACTATCTCTGCAGCTACTTCCTTTAAAACCCTTGGACGTAGGCCATCAATTCCTGGTGACTTGTCTACCTTTGGTCCCATTAGTTTGTCAAATACTTTGTCCCTCATGATACAGACTGTTACAAGATCTTTCCTCCCATTAGCTCCTTGTTATTTGATATCTATGGGATGTTTATAGTGTCCTCTACTGTGAAGACCGATGCAAAATATTGGTTTAAATTATCTGCTATTTCCCTGTTCCCAGTTATCAATTCTCCAGTCACATCCTCCAAGGGTCCCACGCTCACTTTAGCTACTCTCTTTCTTTTTCTCTACCCGTAGAAGCTCTTGCAGTTTGTTTTTATATTTCTTGCCAATTTACTTTCATAAATCAATTTTCTCCATCTTTATTAGATTTTTAGTCATCCGCTGCTGGTTCCTAAAAAATTCTGAATCCTTTGACCGACCACTAGTTTTTGCTGCTTTGTATGCCTTAGTTTTTCCTTGACCACCTTTGTTAACCATGGGTGGTTCATCCTTCTCATCGAGTCATTCTTTTTGACTGGGATAAATTTTTACTGAGCATTATGAAATATCTGCTTAAATGTCTGCCACAGCTCATCCACTGACCTTTCCCTTAGTCTACTTTCCCAGCCCGCTTTAGACAACTCTTTCTTCAACCCTCTTGGGCAATAGTTATCCATCAACCAGAAATACCGATCAACTCCATGACAGCACTGTTTGTGGGATCTTGCTGTGTTCAAACTGGGCTACCGGAGGCATTTCAAAAATGGATTCTTTGGCTGCAGAGTGATTTGTGACAGCCCAAGTCTATATATAAATAAAACAACAAGTCTTCACAAAGTGTGAGCCAATACAGAGTTGGACATGCACCACTAGTTGGATCTTCCAGTGCCGCCTCCCCTGTGGAACTTTGCTCGGATTCCTATACAAATTGGGGAAATGAGAAGGTGCATTCCCAGTCAATGCTGCCTTGTTAGTCCACGGAGAGTTGGTGAAGAGCTTTCCGGTTTCAGGGAGATTAGGTTGCATCGCCGTCCTGTGACTGCGGTGGACCAACGTGGCATTTCTGGGTTCCACGGGCATGAACTGTGCTTTTGAAAGACATCTTTCATGGTGTTGTTGGCAGGTTTGATCCTGAAAAATCCCACAGCATCCCGATACATCCCTCCTCACCTCCCCTCCACCTACACACTAAAACTGTACCCAAGCCTTAATAGAGCTGAATCCCTGCCGAGTTTCGTACATCTTCAATAGAAATCGCTAGTTAAAAGTTGTAAGATGAGTCTCACAAGGTTGAGGACATGGGGGGTTGAAAGCAAAAAGAGATTTCTGAGGGATAGAATCATGGAATGGTTACAGCACAGAAGCAGACCAGACACCCCATTGAGCCCCTGCTGGCTTTCTGCACGAGAAACTCACCTCGTCCCACTGTCTACCTCTTCCCTGTGACCGTGTAAATTCTTTCTCTTCAGATAGTTGTCCAATTCTCTTTTGAAGGCCTTGATTGAATCTGCCTCCACCACACTCTCAGGCAGTGCATTCCACATCCTAACCATTTGCTGCGTAAAATAGTTTTTCCCTCATGTCTCCTTTGGTTCTTTTGCCAATCACCTTAACCCGGTATCCTCTGGCTCAGGATTCTTCCACCAATGGGAATAGTTGCTCCCTATCTACTATGTCTAGGCCCCTCATGATTTTGAACCACCTCGATCAAATCACCTCTTAATCTTCTCTTCTCTGAGGGGAGAAGACCCAGCTTTTGCAACCTATGCATGCAACTGAAGTTCCTCATCCCTGGAACCATTCTCGTGAATCTTTTCTGCGTCCTCTCTAAAGCCTTCACATCCTTCCTAAACTGTGGTGCCCAGAACTGGACACAATCCTCCAAGTTTTTTTTTTCAGATTTGACACACTGTCAGAAAGACATGAACACCCGCCTTCTTAGATCAGCGAGACTCGGGTCAAAGGTCAGTGATACTCACCCCCCCCTTCAAGTACCAGCCACGCTTGCTCTGTCTTTCAATCGGTCGAATGTTGTGACAATGATATCATTTGACTCCATCCCTGGTCATTTATTACATTTCCAGCTGTGATGACATCAGATTCTGTCGCCATGGTTTCAGTGATTGTTACGTTTCCAGCTGTGATGATGTTAGAAGATTCCGTCGCTGTGGTTTCAGTAATTGCTACACAATTATGGTGATGTCTGAACATTCTGCACTATGACTGGTCGATGGCACCATGACATTAGCGGTATGTCACAATAGTGATTCAACAGCATTTCACTGACTCAGTTTAATAATAATTGGATTTGGGTATACAGACCACGATTTCAAAGTTTGCACAAAACTAGGAAAAGCGGCAAATAGTGAGGGGGATAACGTGAGAACTAGAGTCTGCATTGGCTGAGTATCTCCATGACCCGGGCAGTCTGTGAGACCAGCACATGATGGCTGAAAACAGTTATAGATTGCAACCTATGTACTATGATAGGGGGTTTAAGTTAATATATCTCCACAGATAGATAGAGAAATATAACCCACATCAACAATATAAATTCTTCACCACGCTCAGAAACAGTTTACGAGAGCAATATAATCAAAGTAATAAAGAGAACAGAAGGCATAAGTTCATTTTTGTTGGATCCATGTTCATTATTTTGAGGCCAATTCAGATGAGAAAGCAGTGCAACAGACAATACCAGACTTCAGGAGAATATGGGCAGATACAGGGCAGATGCAGTTTAATGCACGGAAGTGTGAAGTGCTTCAATTCGGCAGAAGGCTAAATGCTACACTTTAAAAGATGGTACAGGAACAGAGAGACATGGGGCTGTATGGACACAAATCTTTGAAGGCGACAGAACACATTTAGAAGAATATTAGGAAAAGAGCAGATGGGAGTGCTTTGTGATACTCTGGAAAGCCTGTTGGTGAAGGATAGTAATGGAGCCAACCTTTGCACAGTTTTACCTTTTTTACTGAGTTAAAACTAACAAACATACACCGCCCAACACAACCACAACTAAATGATTCCCTACTTTTACTTTAAATAAAAGTTAGAGTTAATACCGACAAGCAAAATTTCAAACAAATTAAATAAGATCTGTAATAGAGAGCAGAGACGCGAGGCCCAAGAGCAGCAGCAGCAGTGAGAGTGGGAGCAGAGTGAGACTGGAGCGGGGAAATAAAGAGCAGAGACCCGAGGCCGGAGAGCAGCAGCAGAGAGTGGGAGCAGAGTGAGACTGGAGTGGGAATATAAAGAGCAGAGATCCGAGAGCAGCAGCAGTGAGAGTGGGAGCAGAGTGAGACTGGAGTGGGAATATAAAGAGCAGAGACCCGAGAGCAGCAGCAGTGATAGTGGGAGCAGAGTGAGACTGGAGTGGGAATATAAAGAGCAGAGACCTGAGGCCCAAGAGCAGCAGCAGCAGTGAGAGTGGGAGCAGAGTGAGACTGGAGTGGGAATATAAAGAGCAGAGATCCGAGAGCAGCAGCAGTGAGGTTGGGAGCAGACTGAGACTGGAGTGGGAATACAAACAGCAGAGACCTGAGAGCAGCAGCAGTGAGAGTGGGAGCAGAGTGAGACTGGAGTGGGAATATAAAGAGCAGAGACCTGAGAGCAGCAGCAGTGAGAGTGGGAGCAGAGTGATACTGGAGTGGGAATATAAAGAGCAGAGACCCGAGGCCCAAGAGCAGCAGCAGCAGTGAGAGTGGGAGCAGAGTGAAACTGGAGTGGGAATATAAAGAGCAGAGACCCGAGGCCCAAGAGCAGCAGCAGCAGTGAGAGTGGGAGCAGAGTGAGACTGGAGTGGGAATATAAAGAGCAGAGACCCGAGGCCCAAGAGCAGCAGCAGCAGTGAGAGTGGGAGCAGAGTGAGACTGGAGTGGGAATATAAAGAGCAGAGACCCGAGGCCCAAGAGCAGCAGCAGCAGTGAGAGTGGGAGCAGAGTGAGACTGGAGTGGGAATATAAAGAGCAGAGACCCGAGGCCCAAGAGCAGCAGCAGCAGTGAGAGTGGGAGCAGAGTGAGACTGGAGTGGGAATATAAAGAGCAGAGACCCGAGGCCCAAGAGCAGCAGCAGCAGTGAGAGTGGGAGCAGAGTGAAACTGGAGTGGGAATATAAAGAGCAGAGACCCGAGGCCCAAGAGCAGCAGCAGCAGTGAGAGTGGGAGCAGAGTGAGACTGGAGTGGGAATATAAAGAGCAGAGACCCGAGGCCCAAGAGCAGCAGCAGCAGTGAGAGTGGGAGCAGAGTGAGACTGGAGTGGGAATATAAAAAGCAGAGACCCGAGGCCCAAGAGCAGCAGCAGCAGTGAGAGTGGGAGCAGAGTGAAACTGGAGTGGGAATATAAAGAGCAGAGACCCGAGGCCCAAGAGCAGCAGCAGCAGTGAGAGTGGGAGCAGAGTGAGACTGGAGTGGGAATATAAAGAGCAGAGATCCGAGAGCAGCAGCAGTGAGGTTGGGAGCAGAGTGAGACTGGAGTGGGAATATAAAGAGCAGAGACCCGAGGCCCAAGAGCAGCAGCAGCAGTGAGAGTGGGAGCAGAGTGAGACTGGAGTGGGAATATAAAGAGCAGAGACCCGCGGCCCAAGAGCAGCAGCAGCAGTGAGAGTGGGAGCAGAGTGAGACTGGAGTGGGAATACAAAGAGCAGAGACCCGAGGCCCGAGAGCAGCAGCTGTGAGAGTGGGAGCAGAGTGAGACTGGAGTGGGAATATAAAGGGCAGAGACCCGAGGCCCGAGAGCAGCAGCAGAGAGTGGGAGCAGAGTGAGACTGGAGTGAGAATATAAAGAGCAGAGATCCGAGAGCAGCAGCAATGAGAGTGGGAGCACAGTGAAACTGGAGCGGGAATATAAAGAGCAGAGACCCGAGAGCAGCAGCAGTGAGAGTGGGAGCAGAGTGAGACTGGAGTGGGAATATAAAGAGCAGAGACCTGAGAGCAGCAACATTGAGAGTGGGAGCAGAGTGAGACTGGAGTGGGAATATAAAGAGCAGAAACCCGAGGCCCAAGAGCAGCAGCAGTGAGAGGAGGAGCAGAGTGAGACTGGAGTGGGAATATAAAGAGCAGAGACCTGAGAGCAGCAACATTGAGAGTGGGAGCAGAGTGAGACTGGAGTGGGAATATAAAGAGCAGAAACCCGAGGCCCAAGAGCAGCAGCAGCAGTGAGAGGGGGAGCAGAGTGAAACTGGAGTGGGAATATAAAGAGCAGAGACCCGAGAGCAGCAGCAGAGAGTGGGAGCAGAGTGAGACTGGAGTGGGAATATAAAGAGCAGAGATCCGAGAGCAGCAGCAGTGAGAGTAGGAGCAGAGTGTGACTGGAGTGGGAATATAAAGAGCAGTGACCCGAGAGCAGCAGCAGTGAGAGTAGGAGCAGAGTGAGACTGGAGTGGGAATATAAAGAGCAGAGACCCGAGTCCCGAGAGCAGCAGCAGTGAGAGTAGGAGCAGAGAGAAACTGGAGTGGGAATATAAAGAGCAGAGACCCGAGACCCGAGAGCAGCAGCAGTGAGAGTAGGAGCAGAGTGAGACTGGAGTGGGAATATAAAGAGCAGAGACCCGAGAGCAGCAGCAGTGAGAGTGGGAGCAGAGTGAGACTGGAGTGGGAATATAAAGAGCAGAGATCCGAGACCGGAGAGCAGCAAAAGTGAGAGTGAGAGAAGAGTGAGACTGAAGTGGGAATACAAAGAGCAGAGAGCCAAGAGCAGCAGCAGTGAGAGTGGGAGCAGAGTGAGACTGGAGCGGGAATATAAAGAGCAGAGACCCGAGAGCTGCAGCAGAGAGTGGGAGCAGAGTGAGACTGGAGTGGGAATATAAAGAGCAGAGATCCAAGAGCAGCAGCAGTGAGAGTGGGAGCAGAGTGAAACTGGATGGGAATATAAAGAGCAGAGACCCGAGAGCAGCAGCAGAGAGTGGGAGCAGAGTGAGACTGGAGTGGGAATATAAAGAGCAGAGATCCGAGAGCAGCAGCAGTGAGAGTAGGAGCAGAGTGTGACTGGAGTGGGAATATAAAGAGCAGAGACCCGAGAGCAGCAGCAGTGAGAGTAGGAGCAGAGTGAGAGTGGAGTGGGAATATAAAGAGCCGAGACCCGAGAGCAGCAGCAGTGAGAGTGGTAGCAGAGTGAGACCGGAGTGGGAATAGAAAGAGCGGAGACCCGAGGCCCGAGAGCAGCAGCAGTGAGAGTCGGAGCAGAGTGAGACTGGAGTGGGAATATAAAGAGCAGAGACCTGAAAGCAGCAGCAATGAGAGTAGGAGTAGAGTGAGACTGGAGTGGGAATATAAAGAGCAGTGACCCTAGACCCGAGAGCAGCAGCAGTGAGAGTAGGAGCAGAGTGGGACTGGAGTGGGAATATAAAGAGCAGACTCCCGAGAGCAGCAGCAGTGAGAGTGGGAGCAGAGTGAGACCGGAGTGGGAATATAAAGAGCAGAGACCCGAGGACCGAGAGCAGCAGCAGTGAGAGTGGGAGCAGAGTGAGACTGGAGTGGGAATACAAAGAGCAGAGACCCGAGGCCCGAGAGCAGCAGCAGAGAGTGGGAGCAGAGTGAGACTGGAGTGGGAATATAAAGAGCAGAGACCTGAGGCCCGAGAGCAGCAGCAGTGAGATTCGGTTCAGAGTGAGACTGGAGTCGGAATATAAAGAGCAGAGATCCGAGACCCGAGAGCAGCAGCAGTGAGAGTGAGAGAAGAGTGAGACTGGAGTGGGAATACAAAGAGCAGAGACCCGAGAGCAGCAGCAGTGAGAGTGGGAGCAGAGTGAGACTGGAGTGGGAATATAAAGAGCAGAGACCCGAGAGAAGCAGCAGAGAGTGGGAGCAGAGTGAGACTGGAGTGGGAATATAAAGAGCAGAGATCCGAGAGCAGCAGCAGTGAGAATAGGAGCAGAGTGAGACTGGAGTGGGAATATAAAGAGCAGAGACCCGAGAGCAGCAGCAGTGAGAATAGGAGCAGAGTGAGACTGGAGTGGGAATATAAAGAGCAGAGACCCGAGAGCAGCAGCAGTGAGAGTAGGAGCAGAGTGAGACTGAAGTGGGAATATAAAGAGCAGAGACCCGAGAGCAGCAGCAGTGAGACTGGGAGCAGAGTGAGACTGGAGTGGGGATATAAAGAACAGAGACCCGACACCTGAGAGCAGCAGCAGCAGTGAGAATGGGAGCAGAGTGAGACCGGAGTGGGAATATAAAGAGCAGAGACCCGAGAGCAGCAGCAGTGAGAGTGGGAGCAGAGTGAGACTGGAGTGGGGATATAAAGAGCAGGGTCCAAATACCCGAGAGCAGCAGCAGTAAGAGTGGGAGCAGAGCGAGACTGGAGTGGGAATATAAAGAGCAGAGTCCCAAGAGCAGCAGCAATAGTGAGAGTGGGAGCAGAGTGAGACCAAAGTGGGAATATAAAGAGCAGAGACCCGAGAGCAGCAGCAGCAGTGAGAGTGGGAGCAGAGTGATGTTTGCGAAACCTCCAAGCCTGTTTATGAAGAATACACTGCGACTAGGATGCTTTGGTGGAGATTGTTTATTTCCTGCCGCAGAGCTTTCCCCTCAACTCCTAATGACATCCAATCAGTGCTGGCTGGCTCTTTCTATATACATCTGAGTACAATTAACTAATCAGTACACAACACCTGTTCACTTATCGCCTTCAACTACTTGGTATTTAACATCCATCAACAAAACATATTCGGCATTCACAAATTCCCCTCTTTTCTTTAAAAATATATATATCAAAATTGAAAAAGAGAGACAAAATAATGATACAGTTTTCTTTGTCTTACATTATTATAACATCAACCTTCAACAGCATCAGCCATTAACATCATGTATATTCCCCCTTATTAACAAAAAAAAACTTGTTTAAAGAATTACAAAGCGATCTTAACATAAAAAATAATTCCACCTTTTCCCAACTCATCATAACACAAACTGGCTCTCCTCGAGGACATCCAACAATTTTTTCGAACAAACACCTTTCTCCGTAAAACAATCCGACAACTGATGATTTGCGTCGACCCATTTTATTTTGAAAATTTCTATGCTTTCCAAAATTTCATTTAGAGATCAATCCGCAACCTCTTTTCCGTGACACTTTTTGTCAAATGGACATTGTCCCAGAGAGAATGGTTATCCATATAGAATTCTCTGGGAAAGTCTTTTTCGGCTAAACCCTTAAATAAGAGTTCCTTAAAAATACTCAATAAATACATACCCACATCTATCGCTTCTTTCATTGCAAGTGTCTCAGCAGCTAAGGTGCTTTTAACTATCCTCTTTATTTTCTTTGATTCCCAGGCTAATGGACAACATTTATCATTTCTTCCCACCAAATATATAATGAACCATAAAATAAAAGCAAAATTCTGCAGATGCTGGAAATCTGAAATAAAAACAAGAAATGCTGGAACCACTCAGCAGGTCTGGCAGCATCTGTGGAAAGAGTAGCAGAATTAACGTTTCGGGTCAGTGACCCTTCTTCGGAACTAGTAAATATGAGAAATGTCAAAGGTTATAAGCAAGTGAGGCGGGGGTGGGGCAAGAGATAACAAAGGAGAAAGTGTAGATTGGACAAGGCCACATAGCTGACCAAAAGGTCATGGAGCAAAGGCAAACAATATGTTAATGATGTGTTGAAAGACAAAGCATTAGTACAAATAGGGTGTTAACGGACTGAAGGTTGAACAGCAGTAAGTCCAAACATGAAAAAAAAACAGTGGGTAAGCAAACTGAACAAACTAAGATGAAATGAAATAAACATGAAAAAAAAAGTGGTAAAAAATGTAAAAAAGAAAAAAAGAAAAAATAACTAAAAATAAAAGTAAAATGGGGGGCCCGTCATGCTCTGAAATTATTGAACTCAATGTTCAGTCCGGCAGGCTGTAGTGTGCCTAATCGGTAAATGAGATGCTGTTCCTCGAGCTTGCGTTGATGTTCACTGGAACACTGCAGCAATCCCAGGACAGAGATGTGAGCATGAGAGCAGGGGGGAGTGTTGAAATGGCAAGCAACCGGAAGCTCAGGGTCCTGCTTGCGGACTGAGCGGAGGGGTTCCGCAAAGCGGTCACCCAGTCTGCGCTTGGTCTCCCCAATGTAGAGGAGACCACATTGTGAGCAGCGAATACAGTATACTACATTGAAAGAAGTACAAGTAAATCGCTGCTTCACCTGAAAGGAGTGTTTGGGGCCTGGGATGGTGAGCAGAGAGGAGGTAAGTAGGCAGGTATTACACCTCCTGTGATTGCAGGGGAAGGTACCATGGGACGGGGACGAGGTGGTGGGGGTAATGGAGGAGTGGACCAAGGTGTCGCAGAGGGAATGATCCCTTCGGAATGCTGACAGGGGAAGGGAGGGGAAGATGCGTTTGGTAGTGGCATCACGCTGGAGGTGGCGGAAATGGTGGAGGATGATCCTTTGGATATGGAGGCTGATGGGGTGGAAAGTGAGGACAAGGGGAACCCTGTCACGGTTCTGGGAGGGAGGGGAAGGGGTGCGGGTCGAGATGCAGGGAATGTGCCGGACACGGTTGAGGGCCCTGTCAACAACAGTGGGGGGGGAATCCTCGGTTGAGGAAAAAGGAGGTCATATCAGAAGCACCGTCATGGAAGGTAGCATCATCAGAGCAGATGCGTCGGAGACAGAGAAACTGGGAGAATGGAATGGAGTCCTTACAGGAGGCAGGGTGTGAAGAAGTGTAGTTGAGGTAGCTGTGGGAGTCGGTGGGCTTATAATGCATATTAGTAGACAGCCTATCCCCAGAGATGGAGACAGAGAAGTCGAGGAAGGGAAGGGAAGTGTCGGAGACGGACCATGTAAAGGTGAGAGAAGGGTGGAAATTAGAAGCAAAGTTGATAAAGTTTTCCAGTTCGGGGCGGGAGCAGGAAATGGCACCGATACAGTCATCAATGTACCGGAAAAAGAGTTGGGGGAGGGGGCCTGAGTAGGACTGGAACAAAGAATGCTCGACATATCCCACAAAAAGATAGGGATAACTAGGACCCATGCGGGTACCCATAGCGACACGTTTTACTTGAAGAGCAAATATTAGAAATGTCAAAGGTTATAAGCAAGTGAGGCAGGGGTGGAGCAAGAGATAACAAAGGAGAAGGCGTAGGTATAATGAACCCTGCTGTGCTCGAATAACCATGGGGAAGATTAACATGTGAGGTGTCACTAAAAATAACCAATTTCATTTTTTTCTGGGTCACCCAATGCTAGAAACTTGAGTGTACATTTATCAAAACTCAATCACTTCAATGTTTTATTTGTCATAGAGTCATAGAGTTTTATATTTTATTTGCTTTCAGCACTTCCCCTACAGTAGCATGTTTCAGTATGGTGCTCAATTCTAATACATCATAGCAAGCATCTGGCCTAGTTTGTGTGCACAACTAGTTTAACTACCCAGTAAGCTCCTTAACTAGTCTGCTTCTTCCATGGTTGCAAAGTCTTCCTTCTGTGAGGATCTGGCCCAATTTATTGGGATCCTATTAACATTCTCTTGGTAAGTCCACCTAATATTCAACCCTATATATTTAAAAGCTCCGGAAGCCCAACTTCCAATTTTAAATTCCTGTACAACTTTATCTGCCATAAATTTCTCAAACGCCTCAGATTCTCCCCACAGAAAATTGTCTACGTGCATCAGGATAATGTCTGCTAGTTTTTCTTCATTGTACCAATAAAACATTGCTGGATCTGCTTTTAGTTGAATACAACCAGCTTATAGTAGGATGGACCTAACTGAATAATACCACACCCTGGATGCATCATTTAGCCCATAAACACACTTGTTTAGCTTCCATAATTTCCCCTCTACATCTCCAGTTTCTTTTGGTGGCTTTAAAAATATTTCCCTTTGAAATTTCTCCCCTTGCAAGTTGCTGCTTTCATGTCAATGGACTTACATTCCCATGAGTGTGTCGCTAAAAGAGCGAAGAAAATCCTCACACTTGCTTTTCCTGCTGTTAGGAGTCCACTCTAACTTCCTGGCCGCCTAGTCGTTCCTCAAATCTCTGAGCTACAAGTCTAGCCTTAGCCGAATGCGTACCATCGGGAAGTACTTTCTCTGTACAGATCCATCTATGGGACAATGCTGGTTGTCCTCGATCTGGCACCTCCGTGTATACGGCAAACTCTCTCCAGCTGTCAAGCTCTTTTTGCCTGGCATCTTTTATCAATTTACCATCTAAATTGTTAACAGCCACTAGAGCTTCTCTAGCATAAAGGCTCCTACTTCTCGTGGTGTTCCTCGCCTGCTCTGGTCCTTGCTCTTTTGAAACCAAGACCCCTACTAGATTTCCTATCCCTTTCTGGACTGTGACTGAAGTGATTTATGTTTTTAACCCCTTATAGGAACTAAACCAAATCAGGAGTACATCCCCATGAATCTCCTTTAATCAAGTTCAAGCCAGAAAAATTCTCATTGATGTTTATTTGGGTCCAAAGAATTGTACTAGCTTTCCCTCAAAGAAAGAAAACCAACAGAGAATATTACCATCTTTCGGATAGCCTATTTTAATAATTATGGCTAAGTTGTAAACATCCCAGTTATTATAAGGGTCTGGGAAATCTCTTCAATTTGTATCTCTCCACTTAAAGAGACACAGAGACTACAGCAACAAGTTCTACCAGAACATCTCAGCTTTAAATTTTCAAAAGGTTGTTCCAATTCACCCATTTTTAAAATTGCCAAGCATAATCTTCCAACTGTTTCGTGTTTTCCTTCCAAGTTTCCCTATTGTCCATCACCTCAGCCAGCTGAACTGCACAGCTCGGAGCACTGACCACTACTGGGTTCACTATTCTCTGAGAAGTTTTTCGAGTACCCCTTAATCTATGTGGCTTCACGTGACACTGGAAAACCCTGTCGGGTGTAACAGAAGATGATTTTTTTCTTACGCTGGGGCGTCAAAGGAATTTGACAGGTTTTCTCCAACACATCTGTCTCTTTAAGACACATTGTGTTGCCCAATCTGTCCTTACAGTCCTTGAAATGAGAATTTGTGTAGGAGTCTGCCTTCTCTAGCACAGTGACTTTTTTAGAGTGTACGCAAGTTTGAGCTTTTTTTTTATTCATTCATGGCTTGTGGGCGACGCTGACCAGGCCAGCATTTATTGCCCATCCCTAATTACCCTTGAGAAGGTGGTGGTGAGCTGCCTTCTTGAACCACTGCAGTCCATTTGGGGTAGGTATACCCACAGTGCTGTTGGGAAGGGAGTTCCAGGATTTTGACCCAGTGACAGTGAAGGAACAGCGATATAGTTCCAAGTCAGGATGGTGTGAGACTTGGAGGGGAACTTGTAGGTGGTGGTGTTCCAATGTATTTGCTGCCCTTGTCCTTCCAGTTGGTAGAGGTCACGGGTTTGGAAGGTGCTGTCTAAGGTGCGTTGATGCATTGCTGCAGTGCATCTTGTAGATGGTACACACTGCTGCCACTGTGCGTCGGTGGTGGAGAGAGTGAATGTTTGTAGATGGGGTGCCGATCAAGCGGGCTGCTTTGTCCTGGATGGTGTCGAGCTTCTTGAGTGTTGTTGGAGCTGCACCCATCCAGGCAAGTGGAGAGTATTCCATCACACTCCTGACTCGTGCATTGTGGATGGTGGACTGGCTTTGGGGAGTCAGGAGGTGAGTTACTTGCCTCAGGATTCCTAGCCTCTGACCTGCTCTTGTAGCCACGGTAATTATATGGCTACTCCAGTTCAGTTTCTGGTCAATGGTAGCCCCTAGGATGTTGTTAGTGGGGGATTCAGTTATGGCAATGCTGTTGAATGTCAAGGGGAGATGGTTAGATTCTCTCTTGTTGGAGATGGTCATTGCCTGGCACTTGTGTGGCGCGAATGTTACTTGCCACTTATCAGCCCAAGCCTGGATATTGTCCAGGTCTTGCTGCATTTCTACACAGACTGCTTCAGTATCTGAGGAATCGTGAATGATGCTGAACATTGTGCAATCATCAGTGAACATCCCCACTTCTGACCTTATGATTGAAGGAAGGTCATTGATGATGCAGCTGAAGATGTTTGGGCCGATGACACTACCCTGAGGAACTCCTTCAGTGATGTCCTGGAGCTCAGATGATTGACCTCCAACAACCACAACCATATTCCTTTGCGCTCGGTATGACTCCAGCCAGCGGAGAGTTTTCCCCCTGATTCCCATTGACCTCAGTTTTGCTAGGGCTCCTTGATGTCATACTCGGTCAAATGCTGCCTTGATGTCAAGGCAAGTCACTCTCAGCTCACTTCTTGAGTTCAGCTCTTTTGTCCATGTTTGAACCAAGGCTGTAATGAGGTCAGGAGCTGAGTGGCCCTGGCAGAACCCAAACTGAGCGTCACTGAGCAGGTTATTGCTAAGTAAGTGCCACTTGATGGCACTGTTGATGACACCTTCCATCACTTTACTGATGATTGAGAGTAGACTGATGGGGCGGTAATTGGCCGGGTTGGACTTGTCCTGCTTTTTGTGTACAGGACATACCTGGGCAATTTTCCACATTGCAGGGTAAATGCCAGTGTTGCAGCTGTACTGGAACAGCTTGGCTAGGGGCATGGCAAGTTCTGGAGCACAGGTCTTCAGTACTATTGCCGGAATATTGTTCGGGCCCATAGCTTTTGCAGTATCCAGTGCCTTCAGTCGTTTCTTGATATCACGCGGAGTGAATCGAATTGGCTGAAGTCTGGTATCTGTGATGCTGAGGACTTCAGGAGGAGGCCGAGATGGATCATCAACTTGGCACTTCTGGCTGAAGATTGTTGCAAATGCTTCAGCCTTATCTTTTGCTCTGATGTGCTGGGCTCCTCCATCATTGAGGATGGGGATATTTGTGGAGCCACCTCCTCCAGTTAGTTGTTTAATTGTCCACCACCATTCACGGCTGGATGTGGCAGGACTGCAGAGCTTAGATCTGATCCGTTGGTTGTGGAATCGTTTAGCTCTGTCTATAACATGCTGCTTACGCAGTTTGGCACGCAGATAGTCCTGGGGTGTAACTTCACCAGGTTGACACCTCATTTTGAGGTATGCCTGGTGCTGCTCCTGGCATGCCCTCCTGCACTCTTCATTGAACCAGGGTTAGTCTCCTGGCCTGATGGTAATGGTAGAGTGGGGGATATGCCGGGCCATGAGGTTACAGATTGTGGTTGAGTACAATTCTGCTGCTGCTGATGGCCCACAGCGCCTCATGGATGCCCAGATTTGCATTGCTAGATCTGTTCGAAACCTATCCCATTTAGCATGGTGGTAGTGCCACACAACATGATGGAGGGTATCCTCAATGTGAAGGTGGGACTTCGTCTCCACGAGGACTGTGCGGTGGTCACTCCTACCAATACAGTCATGGACAGAAGCATCTGCAGCAGGCAGATTGGTGAGGACAAGGTCAAGTATGTTTTTCCCTCATGTTGGTTCCCCCACCACCTGCCGCAGACCCAGTCTAGCAGCCATGTCCTTTAGGACTCGGCCGGCTCGGTCAGTAGTGGTGCTACCGAGCCACTCTTGGTGATGGACATTGAAGTCCCCCACCCAGAGTACATTTTGTGCCCTTGCCACCCTCAGTGCTTCCTCCAAGTGTAGTATCCAGAACTGAACCCGGGTCGCTGGAGCTGTGAGGTTGCGGTGCTAACCACTGCGCCACTGTGCCGCCCATAAATTGTCTCACATCCTTTGTAAGACCTGGCCAGTAATAATGTTGGCTTATGTGTGATTTGTTTTCTGAATTCCCCTATGTCCTTAAAAAGGAATGTCATGTGATAAGCTTAATAATCCTAGGTGGTACCACTATCTGTTCAACAACTGTCCAGTCTTCGTCGGCAGGTCTATGAGGCGGTTGCCATTTCCTCCTCAAAACCCCATTTGCCATGGAATAGCCTTCCGGAACTCCTTTCACCTCAGCTTCTGACAGAGCCATCTGTGCTAATTGGTATCTCTGGATCAGCTTGCTGTGCTGCAATGACAGATGATCTGTTCAACATTTGATTTGGATTATCTAAATCCCCAAATAAGGTTTCAGATGCCTGGCGCATCTGATGCCCCTTTTACCTCCGACAATGGATCCTGTTTAGCCATTGCTTGGGTAACTACACAGGTAGGAAATATTCTCGGAATTTTAGAGTCATAGAGTTATACAGCACAGAAACAGGCCCTTCAGTCCATTGTGTCCGTGCCAGCCATCAAGCACCTAATTATTCCAGTTCCATTTTCCAGCACTTGGCCTGTCGCCCTGTATACTATGGCATTTCAAGTGCTCATCTAAATACTTCTTAAATGATGTGAGGGTTCCTGCCTCCACCACCTCTTCAGGCAGTGCGTTCCAGATTCCAACCACCCTCTGGGTGAAATTTCTTTCCTCAAATCCCCTCTAAACCTCCTGCCCCTTACCTTAAATCTATGCCCCCTGGTTATTGACCCCTCCGCCAAGGGAAAAAGTCTCTTCCTATCCAACCTATCAATACCCCTCATAATTTTGTATACCTCAATCATATCTCCCCTCAGCCTTCTCTGCTCTAAGGAAAACAACCCTAGCTTTTTCAGTCTCTCTTCATAGCTGAAATGTTTCAGCCCAGGCAACATCCTGGTGAATCTCCTCTGCACCCTCTCCAATTCAATCACATCCTTCCTATAGTGTGGTGCCCAGAACTGTACACAGTACTCCAACTGTGGCCTAACTAGCATTTTATACAGCTCCATCATAACCACCCTGCTCTTATATTCTGTGCCTCGGCTAATAAAGGCAAGTATCCCATATGCCTTCCTAACCACCTTATCTACCTGTCTTCAGTGATCTATGGACAAGTACACCAAGATCCCTCTGACCTTCTGTACTTCCTAAGGTCCTACCATCCATTGTATATTTCCTTGCCTTGTTAGTCCTCCCAAAATGCATCACCTCCCACTTCTTAAAAATTATTCTGACTTATTCCCATCCTTCCTTCAACAAAGACACCAATACCGTACACACTCCTTCTGATGTGAAGATGAGCTCTGTGTTGACTGAGAATGGAACCCAGGCCTCCAGAACGGCAGGCAAGAATTCTGCCATTGAGGCACCAATGCCCTGCCTTGCTCTTATAATTGCTCCGTTTCTTTAATTTCAGTTGGCTCCTCTATAACTATAGGAGAAACTAATATTTCTAATCCAGCAAATCATTTCCTCGGAGTAGATCAATTCCCTTTATTGGTAAACTGTGGACAACACCTACAGTTACTACCCCAGTTATTAAGTCACTCTCTAGGCGTACTCTATACAAAGGTACAGGGAGATACTCCCTGCCAATTTCATTAACTAATACTTTAGCGTTCAAGGCACTCTCTGGTGGAAACCTTGTATCTTTCCCCACCAAGAGTATTTGGGTTGCTCCTGTGTCCCTGAGTATAATGATAAGATTTCCTGCCTCACTTCCAGGATACAGAGTTACTCTCCCCTTTAACAAAAAATCATTATAACTCTCAGGTATTTTATTCTTAACCTCTACCCTCCTTTTAGTTTTAGTATCTGATTTCACAGCTGTCATTAAAGCTATAGCCTGGTCTGCTATACTCTCAGTCAGACTCTTTTCCTCTGCACTAGCTTTCCATACCCCAACAAGTCCTATCAGTTTACCTCACAATTTCTTGCACTCTGAATGAAGATGACCCGTTTTGTTGTAATGATAACACTTTGGCTTGCGAACCTCACTTCTACCCTCAGCACCTTCCTTTCTGACCTGAGGAGGTGATCCTGGGGCATTCCCAGCTGTTCCTTCTTGTCCCCGGCTACTTGCCTTCCTTTCACTCTTCCACTTTCTATCCTTCTCAGGTTTATGGGGGTGATGGAAAAAATAGGTTGGCTTATTCACAAGCTCAAAATCATCAGCCATGTTCGCTGCTTGCCTAACTTTCAAAACTTTCAGGTTATCTGTATGAGTTCTCACAACTAAAAGAATGGAGTTTTTAAACTCTTCTAAGAGAATCAATTCTCAAAGCTTCTTATAAGTGGTTTCTATCTTCAATTCCCATATCCAACTGTCAAAAGTAATTTGCTTCACCCTCTCAAATTCTAAATATGTTTGCACAGACAATCTCCATAAGTTCCTAAACTTCTGACGGTAAGCTTCAGGGACTAACTCATACACAGCGAGGATAGCCTTTTTTGCCATCTCATAATCTGTAGAAGCCTCTTCAGGAAGCATGGCATAAGCTTCATGAGCTCTGCCTACCAGCCTGTCCTGAACAAGCAGTGTCCAGCTTTCTTCTGGCCATTTCATCTGGTTGGCTATTTTTTTTCAAAAGATACGAAAAATGCCTCTACATCACTTTCCTCGAACTTAGGAAGAGCCTGTATAAATTTAAACAACTTCTCGGTGACTCCTCGTATTGCCCTTCATCTGTATTACTGTCATCATCATCTTCTATAATTCCAGATGTTCAGCTATTATGTCAATTATCTCGGCTTTTTTGGCACCTGATTTCAATTCCAACCCCAATTTCGCTGCCGATTCTTTTAATTTGTTCTTAGTTAAAGTTATCAAGTCACTCAGGGAACATTCTGCTTTCTCAAAAACTCTGCTCCAACCACTAATGCCATCACAATGGTATAGATTGTACCTTAATATACAAGGGACCTGGTTCTTTTAATTTCTTTGTAATTCATGTCAGATTTAGATTCCAACGATCAAGTTTCCAATTGATAAAATCCCAGACTCGAGAACAATTAATCTGATGCCAAACGCAAAAAAAAAAATGGGGGTTAGATACAGAGTAAAGCTCCCTTTACGCTGTCCCCATCAAACACTCCCAGGACAGGAACAGCACGAGGTTAGATACAGAGTAAAGCTCCCTCTACAAAAAAAAAGACCTCAAATTAAATATGTTATCCCAGGGACGAGTAATTACTTTGATTCCAAATGTGAGCCTTCCAGATTAGTCAGATTCTGATCCCAGACGTGAGCCACCAAATTAAATATGATTCAACTGTGAGCAAGCCCCCAATTAAGATATGATTCAAATCCAGAAACCCAATTAATATGTTCATGTAGTGCTGAGAGTATAGCAGGCTTAGCACTCTTGATTATTTCAGGGGTAATGCTGTCCTTCCCAGGGGCTTTTCCGCTGGCTAGAGAATCAATGGCATCACTGAGTTCCGATTTGGTTGGCTGTATGTCCAGCTCATCCATGACTGGTAGAGGCTGGGCTGCATTGAGGGCAGTCTCAGTGACAACATTCTCCCTGAAGTACAGTTCTAGGTAGTGCTCAACCCAGCGGTCCATTTGCTTGCGTTGGTCAGTGATTATGTCCCCTGATTTAGATTTGAGGGGGGCGATCTTCTTGATGGTTGGCCCAAAAGCTCTCTTAATGCCATCATACATTCCTGTGATGTTTCCAGTGTCTGAGGCCAGCTGAATATGACTGCATAGGTGTTGCCAGTAGTCATTTGCGCAGCGCCTGGCTGTTCTTTGTGCAGCGCTTCTGGCTGCTTTAAGTGCTGCAGATATTAAATCGCTGGGGGCTTTCTTGTAGTTCAGCAGTGCAATGCGCTTAGCAGCTATGATAGGTTCTGGCTCTTCACTATGAGATTGAAACCAGTCTGCATTTCTCTTCGCACTTTTGCCGTAGGTGGTCAAAGCTGACTCAGAGATGGCGTCTCTGATGTGGGCCCACTTGGTCTCAGCATCCCCTGTGGGAGTGTTTTGAACGGCTGTTACAAGTGAATTTAGAAATTTTTGTAACAGCTATGGATAAGAAATTCTGCTCGTGTTGATGCGCGGGTGGCCCTTCTGCTCGGAATGATGCAACTTCTTTGGTCTGAGTCTAACCTTGCTGCACACCAGGGAGTGGTCGGTGTCGCAGTCCACACTGTGGAAGCTGCGTGTGATTTGAACACTGTTTAAGGAGGCTCGCTTTGTGACGATGAGGTCTAGCTGGTGCCAACAACGTGATCTTGGGTGCCTCCATGAAACCTGGTGACAGGGTTTAGTGTGAAAGAACGAGTTGGTGATGCAGAGGTTATGATAAGTACACAACTCGAGCAGTCTCTGCCCGTTCTCATTCATCCTTCCAACGCCATAATGCTCAAGGCAGGAAGGCCATGAGTCATGGTCGGCCCCAACCCTGGCATTAAAGTCGCCCAGCAGGAACAGGTGTTCGGTGTTGGGGATGCTGCTAATGATGCACAGTGGGGATGCACAGTGGTGCAGTGGTTAGCACCGCAGCCTCACAGCTCCAGGGACCCGGGTTCAATTCTGGGTACTGCCTGTGTGGAGTTTGCAAGTTCTCCCTGTGTCTGTGTGGGTTTCCTCCCACATGCCAAAAGACTTGCAGGTTGATAGGTAAATTGGCCATTATAAATTGCTCCTAGTATAGGTAGGTGGTAGGGAAATATAGGGACAGGTGGGGATGTGGTAGGAATATGGAATTAGTGTAGGATTAGTATAAATGGGTGATTGATGGTCGGCACAGACTCGGTGGGCCGAAGGGCCTGTTTCAGTGCTGTATCTCTAAACTAAACTAAAATATTATGGAGTTCCTCGTAGAACTGGTCTTTAGCTTCAGGTGGGGAGCAGAGTGTTGGAGCATAAATGCTGAGTAGGTGTACTGGACCAGAGGTGGTGAGCAGTCGGATGGACAGTATGCGTTCCGAGCCATTTGAGGGAGGCTCTATCATGCTGAGCTAGGAGTTTCTGATGGCGAAGCCCGCTCCATGCTGTCTTGGTTCTTCAGCGTTCACCAGATCTGGCGGACAGCCATAAAGGTGGGGCTAAAGTGTGGCGAGTCGAAGAGACTTAGCAGTTGGCAGGAAAAAAGACAGAAGCGCAAGGAGAGAGCCAACTGTGTAACAGCCCCGACAAACAAATTTTTCTGCAGCACCTGTGGAAGAGCCTGTCACTCCAGGCGCTGCTCCACACACCACTGACCACCTCCAGGTGCTTACCCATTGTCTCTCGAGGTAAGGAGGCCAAAGAAGAAGAAATTAATATGTTATTCAAATCTTGAGTGAGTCCCCAATTAATATGTTATTCAAATCGCGGACGAGCCCCCAATAAATATATATGACCGATCGCTCCTGTCAAAGCCCCCAATCAAAATATACGATTCTGATTGTGGTGGGACCAACGCACTGTTAATTCAATCCCGTCGCTCCACAGATCACCTGACACATCATATAAAACTTTCCAACTTAAAGAAAGACCCAAACAAATTGTACCATCTATTAACCCTGAAGGAGGCTAACCAAACCAGGTGTCTTTAAATCAACAAATTAACTCTTTAATTTCGAAGAACTATATTTTTAAACACTATGAATATATAAACAACATTTAAAATAGAAAAAATAACTGTCCTTGCAAATTTACAGTCCAACGTTGCTTGAAGTCCTCACAGTTGTCCGATGTGGAAAAAAGGTTCCTTCACAGTAGAACAGTCCGTTATATAACTCCAGCAGTTGGTAATGCTTTCCTTCTCCAGCGAATTTCAACAATTAATGACTTGCAAACATGATTAACAGATCTCTTGCAAGCCTTAAAGGCAAACTGCATATTCTGAATAAAAACTACAGGACCATGACACTGGTCAAAATTTTTATAATTGTGTTTACTTAACCTTTCTTATTCCTGTGAGTACATTACATTTATTGTTAATTGCCATTTCCATGGCACCCAAAGCAACCTCTGGAGGCAACCTGTCTGCACTAACCAATTAAGTTTATTGCTACCTCTTACTGACAGAATATTTCAATGTGTGTGTTTATCTTCCAAGCCCCTGACAACAGAGACACAAATGGATTTCCCAACTTGTTCCTAACAGGGACCTTGAAATTCTTTAACTCTACCTTCTTAAAGGGGAATCTCAGTGAGTTCTAAAAACTGGCCATTTATTCAATCTCTAACCCTAAAAGGCATAATACGCTAACTATTTCCAAATTCTACTTAAGTGAGCCTATTATTCCATCACACTACTACTCGACCTTCCTTCTCTTTTGTTTTCAAATTGCAGTCTGACCCAAACTGTTCTGTGAACACAACTCAGATCAAACCTGGGCCAGTAGGCCAGTCATCTGACTAGCTCTTTTTTTCAGGACAACCTGCCCATCAAGTTTTGTGGATTCTTTTAATCTTAGTAGACATGCTCAGTAGAGGGCTGGAATGCTGACCTTCACACCCTCAATGTCTTTTGATCAAAATCCATTTGGTTAATTGAGTCAGGGAGCAGTTCCATTGACTTCTCCAGACAACTGTCTCTTATAATGCAAATATTTCCAGCCACTATCCTGTTAGAATGCAGGTGCAGCCATGTTTTCAGTCCAGTAAGAGTTTAAAATTAGAGTTCCATAGGACGAAATTAATATGCCTCATACTTGGCAGGTGTGGTTTTCCTCAAAGTCTGATATCATATCCCTTGTCTTGCATATTCAGCCAATGTCTGTATTTCCCTGTGGCCTTTCCTGCCCTTCCTATAATGGTGGTTTCCCTCCAATCACTAGTCCCTTCTGGCATAAATGTCACTCCAGTCCCAACGTTCGGCAGTTGACCTTTGGGATAAATAGCTTTATCTGGATCTTCACTATCACTTGGTCCACTCTCAGTTAGCCTATTATCTGTCACAATCTGTTGCTCGCAAAGGTCCGACATATGTGCATGTGACATACATGGCGCATCATCCGTGTCCATCATTTTTCAGATTCTGTCAATGTATGATCAGCACCAATAAGCCGTGAGGAATGTACTCTGAAGGTTTAGTTGCCATGTTTTACCATCACTTCCTATAACTTTTTCTGAGCCTCTCCATTTCTTTCTGCCCTTCTCTTTTGTAATACACCATGACCCCGGTATTTAAATTCTTTTCTGATGGCCTGATTCGATACCTCAAAGCTCTCCTGAGTTTTTTTGAAAACCTCCGCCTTAATAAATTGTGACAGAAATCCCACATGCCAAATGGAAAATATTCGGAAATTACTTTAAAACAAATACAAAACTCGTCAGTGAAGTGGTTACTGCCCAGTCAAATTGAGCATCAGTTGACTTGTTCTTGGCCAGGCTAATGGTCAATGAGGTATCAGTCAACTAGTTCTTGACTGGGCAAATAGTTATGGGCACATCATCCCAGCCAGGCCAGAAAAAGGGGTAGACTTTGTCTGCGAAGTTAGCGTCGAAAGTGTAGAGATGGAACATGCTATCGGCATTGTAAAAGGACACCCTTCCCGTCTCAAGCTCCAGGAACACTCCGATCTTTCCGGGCCTGGTCGTCACGGTGACAGTGGAGCGACTCTCATCGCTTATCCCGTATGACACGCCGTCCCGCCCGATTGTCCAGAACCCGGCCTTGGTGCACAGGTTGGGCATGCCTTTCCGCTGGACCGACCCATTGGCAACGCCCACATCCCAGTAGGCCTTGTCCGCCACCTTCACCTCCCAGTAGTGTATGCCTGCTGTGAACCCGCCTGACCCTAACACGTATGGGACAGAGTCGAAACGCTCTGGGTTGTCGGGGACAATCAACGTCTCTCCGCCTTTCACGCTGTCCCCGTCCGGAGACACAGTCAGACACGCGTTGGCTGTCTTAGCGTCCAGCTTCACAGTGGCTAGGAAAGAACATAGGAATTTGTTCAGTCGGAGCTGGAGTAGACTACACAGCCCCTCGAGCCTGCTCCACCTTTCAACAAGATCATTGCCTATCTCCTACCTCAACCCCAGCTTCCCACACTATCCCCATATCCCTTACTCCCCTTAGTACCCAAAAATCTATCAACCCCTGTCTTGAATAGACGTAATTCCTGAGCATTCACCACTCCGATATTCACAACCCTTTGAGTGAAGAAGTTTCTCCATCTCAGTCCTAATCCGAAAACCCTTATCCTAAATCTATGACTCCCTATTTCTAGATTCTCCAGCCAGGGGGATTCAGCATCTCTGCATCTACCATGTCAATCCCCCAAGAATTTTACAGGTCTCAATGAGGTGACCTCTCATTTTTGTAAACGGCAAAGAATACAGGCCCATTCTACTGAATCTCTCAATCAAATTCGGGGGAGGGGGAGCTCTCGAGATCATCAGGACATGTTAGTTAGGAGGTTGCGCATTGTGACAAAACTGTAACTAAGTGGGTAGCAACATTCGCCTCTGAATCAGAGCCTCCTGAGTTCAAAGTCCAAATCCAGAGACTTTTGTCCAAAGATCCAGGCTGACACTCGCAGTGCGCAGTGCAGTCCTGAGGAAGTGCTGCACTGTCAGAGTTGAGACATTAAAACCTGGTCCCCTTTCTGCCCAATGCCCTAGCACTAATTCATCCCTCAGCCAAAACCTCCAAACACTGATCTGTTTGTCTCATTCGCTGTTTGTGGGATCTTGCTGTGTGCAAATCGGCTGACCCACTTGCCAACTTTAAACAGCACTCCATTGGTTGGGAAGCACTTTGGCACATCCCGAGGGTGTGAAGGATGCTCCGTAAATATGGAGGTGTAGTGGCTCTGTAACTCACAGTCCAGAGAACGTGAGTTCAAACCACACTTTACCAACACCCCCACCCCCGACACCCAGGGCAGTTTATGAATTTGAATTCAGTTTAATACAAATCACGGAAATAATAATCTGACGTCAGTAAAAGTAGCCAGAAAACTTCCGGACTGTCATAAAAGCCCAACTGATTCATTACTGTCCTTTACCTGGTTTAGCCTAAATGTGACTCCAGCCCCAAACCAAATGGCCTCTGGAGAAGGTGCACCAATCAGATTCTCAATGGGGAACGAGGGATGGGAAATAAATGCAGGCCTTGCCAGCGATGCCCAGATCCCCAGAATGAATTTAAAAGTTTCTAATCCTCACTCTCACTCAGCAGTTTGCTAATTCCACTGGGCCTGACAATAACACAAGTGTTCCTGGATAGGACAGTCCTGTGTGAAATGTACGGTCTGCTGCCCCAAGAGTCATCGAGTCATTTACAGCACAGAAGGAGGCCATTAGGCCCATCGAATCTATGCTAGCTCTCTGTAGAGCAATCCAGTCAGTCCCATTCCCCTGCTCTGCTTCCACCATCCTTGTAGGCAGTGAATTCCAAGTCATCACTACTTGCTGCATAAAAAGCTTCTTCCTACCACATCCCCCCTGCATCTCTTTGTCCCCTCGTCCTTGCACCATCAACTAATGGGAACAACTTTTCATTGTCTACCTTATCTAAGCCTGTCAGAATCTTGTACACCTCTATCAAATCTCCCCACAATCTCCTTTTCTCCAAGGGGAATAACACCAGCTTCTCCAACCTAACCTTGTAGCTAAAATTCCCTATCCCTGGAACCACTCAGGTAAATCTCCTCTGCATCCTCTCAAGTCATACCTGCATAGCTCCGTATCCTGTCCCACTCTGAAAAAAACAGAAGACAGAGGATTAGTAACGTTTAATATACTCAAATGGAGCAATGATCAAAGTACGTGCCAGTTCAGAGTGAGTCAAGGACCTGAGGTAGGAGTTAGACGAAAGACAGCGCACTGCCCTCCTGGCATGGGATTGTGATTCATGTTAAATCACCACTCAAGCCACAATGCTTCTATACCTCATTCACACACACACACACACCTCCTATGATTCACTTACAACACACACACCTCCTATGATTCACTTACAACACACACACACCTCCTATGATTCACTTACAACACACACACCTCCTATGATTCACTTACAACACACACACCTCCTATGATTCACTTACAACACACACACCTCCTATGATTCACTTACAACACACACACACCTCCTATGATTCACTTACAACACACACACCTCCTATGATTCACTTACAACACACACAACTCCTATGATTCACTTACAACACACACACACCTCCTATGATTCACTTACAACACACACACAACTCCTATGATTCACTTACAACACACACACAACTCTTATGATTCACTTACAACACACACAACTCCTATGATTCACTTACAACACACACATCTCCTATGATTCACTTACAACACACACACCTCCTATGATTCACTTACAACACACACACCTCCTATGATTCACTTACAACACACACACCTCCTATGATTCACTTACAACACACACAACTCCTATGATTCACTTACAACACACACACAACTCTTATGATTCACTTACAACACACACAACTCCTATGATTCACTTACAACACACACACAACTCTTATGATTCACTTACAACACACACAACTCCTATGATTCACTTACAACACACACACACCTCCTATGATTCACTTACAACACACACACAACTCCTATGATTCACTTACAACACACACACAACTCTTATGATTCACTTACAACACACACAACTCCTATGATTCACTTACAACACACACATCTCCTATGATTCACTTACAACACACACACCTCCTATGATTCACTTACAACACACACACAACTCCTATGATTCACTTACAACACACACACAACTCTTATGATTCACTTACAACACACACAACTCCTATGATTCACTTACAACACACACACCTCCTATGATTCACTTACAACACACACAACTCCTATGATTCACTTACAACACACACAACTCCTATGATTCACTTACAACACACACAACTCCTATGATTCACTTACAACACACACAACTCCTATGATTCACTTACAACACACACACAACTCCTATGATTCACTTACAACACACACAACTCCTATGATTCACTTACAACACACACACAACTCCTATGATTCACTTACAACACACACACCTCCTATGATTCACTTACAACACACACACCTCCTATGATTCACTTACAACACACACACAACTCCTATGATTCACTGACAACACACACAACTCCTATGATTCACTTACAACACACACACCTCCTATGATTCACTTACAACACACACACCTCCTATGATTCACTTACAACACACACAACTCCTATGATTCACTTACAACACACACACAACTCCTATGAATCACTTACAACACACACAACTCCTATGATTCACTTACAACACACACACCTCCTATGATTCACTTACAACACACACAACTCCTATGATTCACTTACAACACACACACCTCCTATGATTCACTTACAACACACACACCTCCTATGATTCACTTACAACACACACACAACTCCTATGATTCACTTACAACACACACACCTCCTATGATTCACTTACAACACACACACCTCCTATGATTCACTTACAACACACACACCTCCTATGATTCACTTACAACACACACACCTCCTATGATTCACTTACAACACACACAACTCCTATGATTCACTTACAACACACACACACCTCCTATGATTCACTGACAACACACACAACTCCTATGATTCACTTACAACACACACACCTCCTATGATTCACTTACAACACACACAACTCCTATGATTCACTTACAACACACACACAACTCCTATGATTCACTTACAACACACACACCTCCTGTGATTCACTTACAACACACACAACTCCTATGATTCACTTACAACACACACACAACTCCTATGATTCACTTACAACACACACAACTCCTATGATTCACTTACAACACACACACCTCCTATGATTCACTTACAACACACACAACTCCTATGATTCACTTACAACACACACAACTCCTATGATTCACTTACAACACACACAACTCCTATGATTCACTTACAACACACACAACTCCTATGATTCACTTACAACACACACACCTCCTATGATTCACTTACAACACACACACCTCCTATGATTCACTTACAACACACACACCTCCTATGATTCACTTACAACACACACACCTCCTATGATTCACTTACAACACACACACAACTCCTATGATTCACTTACAACACACACAACTCCTATGATTCACTTACAACACACACACCTCCTATGATTCACTTACAACACACACAACTCCTATGATTCACTTACAACACACACACAACTCCTATGATTCACTTACAACACACACAACTCCTATGATTCACTTACAACACACACACAACTCCTATGATTCACTTACAACACACACACCTCCTGTGATTCACTTACAACACACACAACTCCTATGATTCACTTACAACACACACACCTCCTATGATTCACTTACAACACACACACAACTCCTATGATTCACTTACAACACACACACAACTCCTATGATTCACTTACAACACACACACAACTCTTATGATTCACTTACAACACACACAACTCCTATGATTCACTTACAACACACACACCTCCTATGATTCACTTACAACACACACAACTCCTATGATTCACTTACAACACACACAACTCCTATGATTCACTTACAACACACACAACTCCTATGATTCACTTACAACACACACAACTCCTATGATTCACTTACAACACACACACAACTCCTATGATTCACTTACAACACACACAACTCCTATGATTCACTTACAACACACACACAACTCCTATGATTCACTTACAACACACACACCTCCTATGATTCACTTACAACACACACACCTCCTATGATTCACTTACAACACACACACAACTCCTATGATTCACTGACAACACACACAACTCCTATGATTCACTTACAACACACACACCTCCTATGATTCACTTACAACACACACAACTCCTATGATTCACTTACAACACACACACAACTCCTATGAATCACTTACAACACACACAACTCCTATGATTCACTTACAACACACACACCTCCTATGATTCACTTACAACACACACAACTCCTATGATTCACTTACAACACACACACCTCCTATGATTCACTTACAACACACACAACTCCTATGATTCACTTACAACACACACACCTCCTATGATTCACTTACAACACACACACCTCCTATGATTCACTTACAACACACACACAACTCCTATGATTCACTTACAACACACACACCTCCTATGATTCACTTACAACACACACAACTCCTATGATTCACTTACAACACACACACACCTCCTATGATTCACTTACAACACACACAACTCCTATGATTCACTTACAACACACACAACTCCTATGATTCACTTACAACACACACACACCTCCTATGATTCACTTACAACACACACAACTCCTATGATTCACTTACAACACACACACACCTCCTATGATTCACTTACAACACACACACCTCCTATGATTCACTTACAACACACACACCTCCTATGATTCACTTACAACACACACACCTCCTATGATTCACTTACAACACACACAACTCCTATGATTCACTTACAACACACACACCTCCTATGATTCACTTACAACACACACACCTCCTATGATTCACTTACAACACACACACCTCCTATGATTCACTTACAACACACACACCTCCTATGATTCACTTACAACACACACACCTCCTATGATTCACTTACAACACACACACCTCCTATGATTCACTTACAACACACACAACTCCTATGATTCACTTACAACACACACACACCTCCTATGATTCACTTACAACACACACAACTCCTATGATTCACTTACAACACACACAACTCCTATGATTCATTTACAACACACACACAACTCCTATGATTCACTTACAACACACACACAACTCCTATGATTCATTTACAACACACACACAACTCCTATGATTCACTTACAACACACACACAACTCCTATGATTCATTTACAACACACACACAACTCCTATGATTCACTTACAACACACACACAACTCCTATGATTCATTTACAACACACACACAACTCCTATGATTCACTTACAACACACACAACTCCTATGATTCACGTACAACACACACAACTCCTATGATTCACTCACAACACACACAACTCCTATGATTCACTTACAACACACACACCTCCTATGATTCACTTACAACACACACACCTCCTATGATTCACTTACAACACACACAACTCCTATGATTCACTTACAACACACACACACCTCCTATGATTCACTTACAACACACACAACTCCTATGATTCACTCACAACACACACAACTCCTATGATTCATTTACAACACACACAACTCCTATGATTCACTCACAACACACACACCTCCTATGATTCACTTACAACACACACACCTCCTATGATTCACTTACAACACACACACACACCTCCTATGATTCACTTACAACACACACACACCTCCTATGATTCATTTACAACACACACACAACTCCTATGATTCACTTACAACACACACAACTCCTATGATTCACTTACAACACACACACCTCCTATGATTCACTTACAACACACACAACTCCTATGATTCACTTACAACACACACACACCTCCTATGATTCACTTACAACACACACACCTCCTATGATTCACTTACAACACACACACCTCCTATGATTCACTTACAACACACACACCTCCTATGATTCACTTACAACACACACACACCTCCTATGATTCACTTACAACACACACACCTCCTATGATTCACTTACAACACACACACCTCCTATGATTCACTTACAACACACACAACTCCTATGATTCACTTACAACACACACACAACTCCTATGATTCACTTACAACACACACACACCTCCTATGATTCACTTACAACACACACAACTCCTATGATTCACTTACAACACACACAACTCCTATGATTCATTTACAACACACACAACTCCTATGATTCACTCACAACACACACAACTCCTATGATTCATTTACAACACACACAACTCCTATGATTCACTCACAACACACACACACCTCCTATGATTCACTTACAACACACACACCTCCTATGATTCACTTACAACACACACAACTCCTATGATTCACTCACAACACACACAACTCCTATGATTCATTTACAACACACACAACTCCTATGATTCACTCACAACACACACACACCTCCTATGATTCACTTACAACACACACACCTCCTATGATTCACTTACAACACACACACACACACAGAGTGCTCCTACGATTAACTAAAGGTAGAGATTAAGACATGAATTGATCTTGGCACTTTACTGCTCTATTTGGTTCAGTAGCATCCTGTGCAGTCCATTTCCCAACTGCAAAAAAATACACAAAAGCTATTAAGCGCACATCCCTTGAATGTGCATTCACACTGGGGAGCATACCTGACTGAACAAGGGGCTTCCATTGCTCTAAAAGGAAACAGAGATGGCAAAGTATGAATAAAACCCCTTCAACACACAACTTTATTAACAAAACTTCCCCTTTATGTCAGTTTTTTTTCATGAGCAAAGTTTTTTTAATTAATGGCACGATTAACTAATATATTATAAAGAAAACCTTGTGTGGGTGTGACTTCCTGTCCACGCAGCAACATTTTTGATCACCATTGTAAATTCCTATGTCAACATCCCCACTCAATTTTGCTCTGTCAACTGTCACAGTTACAGACTCAATAGTTACAGACTCTAGTCACACGGTGGCTCCATGCAGTGAGTTTTTGAAGTCCCTTGGTCAACTCCAACGACATCTCGATATATAATAAAGAACTTGTAATGGTAGATTTTTCTATTAACGTCTCTGGAATCATCCTCCCATTAGAGAAATTGCCCGAGTTTCCATCTCTACCATGAAGCGACAGGAATGAAGATTATGCGGAATCTCCAGTGGGCGGCCGATTGGCAAAAGCCAGTTGTACATTGGGGGACAAGTTGATCCTCTAGTCTATAATCATTAACTGGGCCATGAGCAATCTCACATGATCAATTCATGAGAAATGAATCTGGAGTTTGATATGAATTATGCTGGACTCTATAATCTCTATTGAAGCCAAGAGACCAATGCTCAGGCAGTTTTTCATAAAGCCAACATTACCAATTTAGGGTCCAACTATGGGGAAAAGATTGAAGAGGCTGGGGCTCTGTATCCAGGACTAGTTCAGGAGATAAGTTGTCTGCAGCATCAGTCGTGAGATTAGTCATTCACAGGAACACAATATCCAAGTGAGGACAAGAAATGTCCTAGAACCGAACCCAATTTCCTATTCAACAACCACACCAGAACTGAAACAGATGTGACCAGACACTTAATGAATGAAGCCAGATTTTTACTGACAAAAAACTCACCGAATTCGGTGTGAAGCTTCTGATATTCTGCAAGTAGGAGATAATCAGAAAGGGTCAAAAGTGAAAGGTTAACATCTTCGAACAATTGACTGTTTTAATACATCAATGGCCTCACTAAACAAGAAACACTAAACAAAAGTTACCAACACTGACAATGTCAGCAACTAATACCAATGCTAATTGATAGCAGAAAATAAAGAACCCTACATTTATATACTGCCTTTCAATACAACGCAAAGAGTTTTACAATCAATGAGGTTCTGATGAAAGGTCACTGACCTGAAACATTAACTCTGTTTCTCTCTCCACAGATGCTGCCAGACCTGCTGAGTATTTCCAGCATTCTCTGTTTTTATTCACATACTAATGTGGTTTTAATCTGTGCAGTTTACTGGGCAGAAGAAAGGAAGAAGGAGGGGGAGAAAGAGAGAGAGATAGAGAGACAGATAAAGAGGAAAGGGGAAGTGGGAGAGAGGATGAAGAGAGAGATAGGCAAGGGGGAGAGAGAGGAGGAGGGGGAGAGAGGGAGAGGTTATGGGGAGAGGGAAAGGGGAGATGGAGAAATGGAGCTGAGGAGAGAGGCAAGAGGGGGGGAATGGGGAAGAGACAGGAGGCTAGGGAGAGTGGGAGAAGTGGAAAAGAGAAGGGGCGAGAATGAGAAAGAGAGAAAGAGGGAGGAGAGGGAGAGATGGGAAGAGAGAGGGAGAGATGGGAAGAGAGTGGGAGAGGAGGGCAACTGTAGAAGGGGAAGGAGAGAGAGAAGAAGGGGAGAGAGATGAAGGGGAGAGAGAGGAAGGGGAGAGAGAGGAAAAGAGAAAGAAGGAGCATGAGAGAAAGAGAGGTAGAGAAGCATTTGCTGCCTGTTCCCAAATTTCCAATCTGCTTTCCCTGAGGTTGCCTGCCCTCGCCCCCTCAACACCGCCTTCCTCACCGCTCCCCCTCAACACCACCCTCCTCTCCCCTCCCCCCTTCAACACCGCCCTCCTCACCCCTACCCCCTCAACACCGCCCTCCTCACCCCCACCCCAACACCGCCCTCCTCACCCGTCCCCCCTTCAACACCGCCCTCCTCACCCACACCACCTCAACACCGCCCTCCTCACCCCTCCCCTCCTCAACACCGCCCTCCTCACCCCTACCCCCTCAACCCTGCCCACCTCAACACCGCCCTCCTCACCCCCACCCCCTCAACACCGCCCTCAACACCGCCCTCCTCACCCCCACCCCCTTAACACAGCCCTCCTCACCACCACCCCTCCTCAACACCGCCCTCCTCACCCCCACCCCTCCTCAACACCGCCCTCCTCACCCCCACCCCATCAACACCGCCCTCCTCACCCCCACCCCCTCAACACCGCCCTCCTCATCCCCACCCCCTCAACACCACCCTCATCACCCCTCCCCCCTCAACACTGCCCTCCTCACCCCTCCCCCCTCAACAGCGCCCTCCTCACCCTTCCCCCCTCAACACCGCCCTCCTCACCCTCACCCCCTCAACACCGCCCTCCTCACCCCCACCCCCTCAACACCGCCCTCCTCACCCCACCCCCTCAACACCGCCCTCCTCACCCCCACCACCACCAGCTCCACATTGGGAATAGAAAGCTGAGAAATGAGCAGTAATAACCCAGTCCTTCAGTCCAAGACGCAAACACGTACACGTACCTGCTGTGGCAGCAGCCTTCTCTTCAGCTGTAAGACAGGAATCGAGAGGTTAGAAATGTGGAGCAATAAACACACAGAGACACGATACAGTGTCAGAAAAGGTCACTGCACAGTTCCTGCCCAATCAGGCGATTCCACCTTCGTGTGTCACCATGAGGAATGTATGCTACTGACCAGAGAGGATGCATCAATGCACCCAGTGAGAGCAGTGACCGAGAAACAGACCCGGTGAGAGCAGTGACCGAGAAACAGACCCAGTGAGAGCAGTGACCGAGAAACAGACCCGGTGAGAGCAGTGACCGAGAAACATACCCGGTGAGAGCAGTGACCGAGAAACAGACCCGGTGAGAGCAGTGACCGAGAAACAGACCCAGTGAGAGCAGTGACCGAGAAACAGACCCGGTGAGAGCAGTGACCGAGAAACAGACCCAGCGAGAGCAGTGACCGAGAAACAGACCCGGTGAGAGCAATGACCGAGAAACAGACCCAGTGAGAGCAGTGACCGAGAAACAGACCCGGTGAGAGCAGTGACCGAGAAACATACCCGGTGAGAGCAGTGACCGAGAAACAGACCCGGTGAGAGCAGTGACCGAGAAACAGACCCAGTGAGAGCAGTGACCATGAAACAGACCCGGTGAGAGCAGTGACCGAGAAACAGACCCAGTGAGAGCAGTGACCGAGAAACAGACCCGGTGAGAGCAGTGACCGAGAAACAGACCCGGTGAGAGCAGTGACCGAGAAACAGACCCGGCAAGAGCAGTGACCGAGAAACAGACCCAGTGAGAGCAATGACCGAGAAACAGACCCGGTGAGGGCAGTGACCGAGAAACAGACCCGGTGAGGGCAGTGACCGAGAAACAGACCCGGTGAGAGCAGTGACTGAGAAACAGACCCAGTGAGAGCAGTGAAGGAGAAACAGACCCTGTGAGAGCAGTGACCGAGAAACAGACCCGGCGAGAGCAGTGACCGAGAAACAGACCCGGCGAGAGCAGTGACCGAGAAACAGACCCGGTGAGAGCAGTGACCGAGAAACATACCCGGTGAGGGCAGTGACCGAGAAACAGACCCGGTGAGAGCAGTGAAGGAGAAACAGACCCGGTGAGAGCAGTGAAGGAGAAACAGACCCAGTGAGAGCAGTGACCGAGAAACAGACCCAGTGAGAGCAGTGACCGAGAAACATACCCAGTGAGAGCAGTGACCGAGAAACAGACCCAGTTGACAGCAATGACCGAGAAACAGACCCAGTGAGAGTAATGACCGAGGAACAGACCCAGTGAGAGCAATGACCGAGAAACCGACCCAGTGAGAGCAGTGACCGAGAAACAGACCCAGTTGAGAGCAGTGACTGAGAAACAGACCCAGTTGAGAGCAGTGACCGAGAAACAGACCCGGTGAGAGCAGTGACCGAGAAACAGACCCAGTGAGAGCAGTGACCGAGAAACAGACCCAGTGAGAGCAGTGACGGAGAAACAGACCCAGTTGAGAGCAGTGACCGAGAAACAGACCCAGTGAGAGCAGTGACTGAGAAACAGACCCAGTTGAGAGCAGTTACCGAGAAACAGACCCAGTTGAGAGCAGTGACCGAGAAACAGACCCAGTGAGAGCAGTGACCGAGAAACAGACCCGGTGAGAGCAGTGACCGAGAAACATACCCGGTGAGAGCAGTGACCGAGAAACAGACCCGGTGAGAGCAGTGACCGAGAAACAGACCCAGTGAGAGCAGTGACCATGAAACAGACCCGGTGAGAGCAGTGACCGAGAAACAGACCCAGTGAGAGCAGTGACCGAGAAACAGACCCGGTGAGAGCAGTGACCGAGAAACAGACCCGGTGAGAGCAGTGACCGAGAAACAGACCCGGCAAGAGCAGTGACCGAGAAACAGACCCAGTGAGAGCAATGACCGAGAAACAGACCCGGTGAGGGCAGTGACCGAGAAACAGACCCGGTGAGGGCAGTGACCGAGAAACAGACCCGGTGAGAGCAGTGACTGAGAAACAGACCCAGTGAGAGCAGTGAAGGAGAAACAGACCCTGTGAGAGCAGTGACCGAGAAACAGACCCGGCGAGAGCAGTGACCGAGAAACAGACCCAGTGAGAGCAATGACCGAGAAACAGACCCGGTGAGAGCAGTGACCGAGAAACATACCCGGTGAGGGCAGTGACCGAGAAACAGACCCGGTGAGAGCAGTGAAGGAGAAACAGACCCGGTGAGAGCAGTGAAGGAGAAACAGACCCAGTGAGAGCAGTGACCGAGAAACAGACCCAGTGAGAGCAGTGACCGAGAAACATACCCAGTGAGAGCAGTGACCGAGAAACAGACCCAGTTGACAGCAATGACCGAGAAACAGACCCAGTGAGAGTAATGACCGAGGAACAGACCCAGTGAGAGCAATGACCGAGAAACCGACCCAGTGAGAGCAGTGACCGAGAAACAGACCCAGTTGAGAGCAGTGACTGAGAAACAGACCCAGTTGAGAGCAGTGACCGAGAAACAGACCCGGTGAGAGCAGTGACCGAGAAACAGACCCAGTGAGAGCAGTGACCGAGAAACAGACCCAGTGAGAGCAGTGACGGAGAAACAGACCCAGTTGAGAGCAGTGACCGAGAAACAGACCCAGTGAGAGCAGTGACTGAGAAACAGACCCAGTTGAGAGCAGTTACCGAGAAACAGACCCAGTTGAGAGCAGTGACCGAGAAACAGACCCAGTGAGAGCAGTGACTGAGAAACAGACCCAGTTGAGAGCAGTGACTGAGAAACAGACCCAGTGAGAGCAGTGACGGAGAAACAGACCCAGTGAGAGCAGTGACGGAGAAACAGACCCAGTTGAGAGCAGTGACTGAGAAACAGACCCAGTTGAGAGCAGTGACTGAGAAACAGACCCAGTTGAGAGCAGTGACTGAGAAACAGACCCAGTTGAGAGCAGTGACTGAGAAACAGACCCAGTGAGAGCAGTGACTGAGAATCAGACCCAGTTGAGAGCAGTGACTGAGAAACAGACCCAGTGAGAGCAGTGACAGAGAAACAGACCCAGTTGAAACCAGTGACCGAGAAACAGACCCAGTGAGAGCAGTGACCGAGAAACAGACCCAGTGAGAGCAGTGACCGAGAAACATACCCGGTGAGAGCAGTGACCGAGAAACATACCCGGTGAGAGCAGTGACCGAGAAACAGACCCAGTGAGAGCAGTGACAGAGAAACAGACCCGTTGAAACCAGTGACCGAGAAACAGACCCAGCGAGAGCAGTGACCGAGAAACAGACCCAGTGAGAGCAGTGACAGAGAAACAGACCCAGTTGAGAGCAGTGACCGAGAAACAGACCCAGTGAGAGCAGTGACCGAGAAACAGACCCAGTGAGAGCAGTGACTGAGAAACAGACCTAGTGAGAGCAGTGACTGAGAAACAGACCCAGTGAGAGCACGGTTTGAGACGCTGTGCCAGTTTGATCACCTCCACCAATCTGAATTGACCATTGACACTTATGAATATTCTGCTAAAGCCACTTACCAAAATCACGCTTGTAGTTCTCATGCTCTGGAACAGAGGAGGAGAGGTTTCCATTACAAACTGCAATTTCACAACACCAATTTCATTTCTCTTTCTTCTTTGCCTCCTGTTATTTGTCCCCCACTATTTTCCAAAGGGCAGCCGAAGCCAGTCTCCATCTGCTGGCTACACTCTGCCCGTGTGGAACCAGTCATAGGGAATGGGAACAGTGATTACCATCCGCTCGAGTAATGGGAGTGGCAACACATTGGACAGGGGTTCTGTGCCAGCTGTACCCTTGACCCAGTGTCAAAGTAACCCAAGATCAAACAGCGAAAAGCAGTAAAGCACGTTCACTCCCCACCTTCCCGCACCATGGGTTGCCAACCATCCAGGATCGCCCTGGAGTCTCCAGGAATGAATGGTCAATGTCCTGGTCACTGCGATCGATGCCCAGGAGAATGGAATCAGTGAGGTGTTAAGAATTGTGTGCTTTCTTCAAAGGCTTTTCGTTCACTGCTTCCAAAACAATATGGGAGATGGCGGAAGAGCTGTTTAGGGACATTTGGAAGCAGGACGTCATGTGATGAAACCTCCAGAAATGCAGCCACCTCCCCCCCCCCCCACGACAGTCACATTTCCTCAGCGTGACAACTCACACTTACCTGCCTTAATGGCAATCTTCTCCTTTTCTGTAAAAGGGAAAATAAACAGAGGCATTAAAGCACAGAACCTTCTGGTCCCACCCACGGTGAGCCCCTTGCTCAGGGCCAGGGACACCGCCCGCTCGGTCTTCAGGAATAACACAGCCTTTCCGTACATTTTACAGGCAGCAACAATGGCCGAAGGGCCGACAACCTCGGCCATTGCTTTCACGCGTGCCTCTATCGTCATGTTCGGGTGGACGTAGCTCTTGACCCCACGCTTAGATGTTATTAGTGCAAACGGTGACGGGGCAACAGGTGCAGCTGCAGCAGCCGCGGCAGCAGATGTACGGGAGGGCCCCGCTACTGGCGGAGAAGGGCTTTGCCTTGGAGTCAAAGAGCCACACCCACCCTTAAGAAATAAAGCAAACAACAGTTTTTAAACTAAACCAATATGATGGGGGGGGGGCGGTGCGGGGTAGAGGAGAATAGGGGTGAAAAGGAAAAGGACAAGGAGAGGAGAGGAGAGGAGAGGAGAGGAGAGGAGAGGAGAGGAGAGGAGAGGACAGGAGAGAGGAGAGGAGAGGAGAGGAGGGGAGGGGAGGGGAGAGGAGAGGAGAGGAGAGGAGAGGAGAGGAGAGGAGGGGAGAGGAGGGGAGAGGAGAGGAGGGGAGGGGAGAGGAGAGGAGAGGAGGGGAGAGGAGAGGAGAGGAGAGGAGGGTAGGGGAGAGGAGAGGAGAGGAGAGGAGAGGAGAGGAGAGGAGAGGCAGCTGAGTGTTGGAAAGGAGAGAAGGGCAGCGAGGATGTTGCTGTGGTTCGGTGGTTGGAACACCTTACTGCAGAGTTCACAATCCAGTCTTCCAGTCAGGGGAGGGTTCCTCGCCCAGGTCGGCTACAGCTGCCCGGTTCTCTCCTTTTCTTGCTGTTCTGTAAAGACTTTCTTCAGCCGGGCAGCTCCAGCTGTCAGTCGTCTTTCCCTCGATCAGGAGAAGGCGTTTGACAGGGTGGATCACGAATACCGTTTCAGGACTCTGCACGCATTTGGACTCGGGCCGCATTGTGGCCCGGGTCTGACTTTTATACGCCGCCGCAGAGTGTCTGGTCTAAGTTAACGGGTCCTTGACAGCGCCCCTTCACTTTGGGAGAGGAGTGCGTCAGGGATGCCCCATGTCCGGCCAATTGTATACCATCTGCATAGTGCCGTTCCTGTGCCTGCTTCGCAGGAGGTTGACAGGATTGGCTCTGCACGGGCCGGCCATGTGGCTTGTCCTCTCGGCTTACGCCAACGACGCGGTCACAGATCCCATTGACATGCGGAGGATGCGCGACTGCCAGCAGACCTTTTCTGCCACGTCCTCCGCAAGGATCAATTGGGAGAAATGTTCCGGACTCCTGGTGGGTCAGTGGCGGGTGGACTCCCTGCCAGAGGAGTTAACACTTTTTGCGTGGAGCACCACGCACCTCCTCTATCTGGGAGTCCACCTTAGCCCCGCTGAGGAAGTCTGGCCGGCAAACTGGGAGGAGCTGGAGGCGAAAGTCTCGGCTGGGGTGTTGGACAGGACTGCTCTGAGTGCTTTCCGACAGGGGCCGAGCGTTGGTCATAAACCAACTGGTGGCCTCGATGCTGTGGTACCGGATGGTCACTTTGGCCCCGCCCCCTGCATTCGCCACCAAGATCCAGAAGAAGCTCGTCGATTTCCTCTTGGGCAAGAGGAAACACTGGGTCTCTGCAGCGGTCCTGAGTCTCCCGACAGGAGTGCGGCCAGTCGCTGGCATGCATACGCCCCCAGGCTGCAACTCTCCGCCTTCGGACCCTGCAGAGATAACTGTGTGTCGAGCGTCCTCCCAGATGGTGTGCGCTGGCGACATATTTTTTCCGCCAGTGTCACTGCCTTCAAGACGACACGCAGCTCCCAGTGGAGTCCGTTAGCCGCGCCTCTCTGAGGGAGTTGCCTGTCTTTTACCGGGATCTATTCCGACTCCAGAACATGGTTGCCTCCAGTCAGGGTGCTCCCCCGCCGGCGGAGGAGAGCGCCTTGGCTGTCCGGGCGGCCAGCTCCGGGGACGGACCGGCGCGTGGAGGAGTAACCGAAGCCCCCGGGACACCCCTCACCGTGGGCTGACCCCCCGCTCGGCTGGAACTGCTCATCGGACCCAGGCCCCGAAACCCTCCTCGGGAGCCGGTCCCGCACAACCCGAGCCACCTCTTGGAAATGCCCTCCGTGCTGTTCCAATCGGCACGGAGGGGTTTCCTGTACAGGCTGCTCCTGCACACTCTCCACTTGCTCGCCCTCGTCAGCCGGCCGGACACGCCCTGGCGGTCCGCGTTGCCATCTGGCGGCGAGGGGAAACCCCGATGGAGGTCTCTCTACGCGGGAGTGCTTCCCCTTTACATTGGGGACCTGGGGTGGAGGGTGTTGCACAGGGCAGTCCCGTGCAATAGACTTTTAAGTAGTTTCACGGACTCCCAGGCTGCCTGTACTTTCTGCGGCCTGGACGATTCCGTGTTTCACATATATACGGAGTGTGTGAGGTTGCAGCCCCTCTTTGAGTATTTGAAGGGGCTGCTCCTCAGGTTTTGGCTGCACTTCAGTTCCACGCTCCTGATCTTTGGGCACCTGGTGCGGAGGGGCATGGGCCGGGAGGAGGATCTCCTCGTCGGTCTGCTCCTGGGCCTAGCCAAGGTGGCAATTCACAGGTCCAGGCTGCGGGCCGTCGGGGGGCCCGTCCTCCCCGATTGCCTGCCCCTCTTCCGCGGTTACGTTCGCGCCCGGGTGTCCCTGGAGAAGGAGCATGTGGTGTCCGCCGGTACGCTTGAAGCCTTCTGCGACCAGTGGGCACCGCAGGGACTGGAGTGCATTGTCGACGCCGAGAATGGCATTTTAATTTGAGTTTTTTGTTTATTTGATTTTAATAAAGTTATTTTTAAAAGATGTATCTAAAGGGGGCCTGAGGAATAAAGGCCCCCTCGACATGAAAAAAACGGGGTTAAATACAGAGTAAAGCTCCCTCTACAAAAAAAAAGGGGTTACATACAGAGTAAAGCTCCCTCTACACTGTCCCATCAAACACTCCCAAGACATGTACAGCACGGGGGTTAGATACAGAGTAAAGCTCCCTCTACACTGTCCCATCAAACACTCCCAAGACATGTACAGCACGGGGGTTAGATACAGAGTAAAGCTCCCTCTACACTGTCCCCAACAAACACTCCCAGGACAGGTTCAGCACGGGGTTAGATACAGGGTAAAGCTCCCTTTACACTGTCCCATCAAACACTCCCAGGACAGGTACAGTACGGGGTTTGATACAGGGTAAAGCTCCCTCTACACTGTCCCATCAAACATTCCCAGGACAGGTTCAGCACGGGGTTTGATACAGAGTAAAGCTCCCTTTACACTGTCCCATCAAACACTCCCACACAGGTTCAGCACGGGGTTTGATACAGGGTAAAGCTCCCTTTACACTGTCCCATCAAACACTCCCAGGACAGGTTCAGCACGGGGTTAGATACAGGGTAAAGCTCCCTTTACACTGTCCCATCAAACACTCCCAGGACAGGTTCAGCACGGGGTTAGATACAGAGTAAAGCTCCCTCTACACTGTCCCATCAAACATTCCTGGGGAAAATGTTTTCCCAATAGACCCAGCAGCAAACCCAGGACAATCCACTCCGTTTTCCTTCGTGATTCAAGAACTGACAACGCCGAATAAGAAACGTTTGCTGGTCATGAGGTGAAACCCCAAACCCAGTGTGTGAAGGATTCGTAAATAGTCTCTTACCAAATTCCTGGAGAAGTTTCTCACATTCTAGGGAGCAACACAGATAAGAGAGGAAAGTTGTCACAACAGGGACCAAGGCAAATTAATACCATGACATTACTTACACCAGAAATTTAACTGAAAAGCTGAATGTTGTTACTCGCAGAGATTTTTTGAAAAAACAATATTTTTTTTAAAAAGAAAGGATTTTCCTCTTTATCTATTAGTGGACCTTGTGTGGCATTTCTCACTGTGTTATATAGACCATATTGCACTGTGTTATCAAGCATGGTGTATTATTCCACTGCTATGGTGAACTTGTCTCTTTGAGACCAGAATGTCAAGCAGTGGAAAAACTAATAAGAAACAGGAAAAGAAGATACTGCATTTGGCGAACTGATGATTGTAGAAATGTGAACATTGGTGACTCAGCAATCAATGGTTGGTTTACAGACATTTGTTCCTTTAAGAAGGATGTGAAGTCCCCACCATTTACAGGGTGGCAGGAAGGGGGTGGTATGTGTGTTGGTGTGAAGGTTATTTGACTGCCATATAAGCAATGCCTGGTTAAAACCGCCAGATAAGTCACATTCACCCCACAGAGGATTCATGAGGACATTACAAAGGATACAAAGCTGAAGTAAAGTCCAGAAAGTGGGAGGGTAATTGTGCCCCCTCTCAGCGGGCAGACCCTGCCCCCACTAACCCTGTCCTTCTTTCCTAGACTGCTAATGTGCCTCGCCTGCCCACCTTTGCTGGCAGCGCAGACCAGTCAGGGATTCGGAGAAAATCGAATCTGTCAGTCCGGCTGCATTGGGCGATTTCAACACCCGTGTTTTTCTGGAAACCTTTTCAATTCCAGCTCCGGGATTGTTCCCAACTGGTAGGAAAATTCCCAGCAAAGTAGTTTTGCGGGACACCCCACAACCACCTCCCACCCCCGGTTCAGCGACTGATAACATTGAGCAGCTCATGTTGAAGAATTAGCTGAAGAAGCCCAGCCACTACATGCAGAGTAAGTGGGAGGTAGGGGATTATTTATCATTGCTTTCTATGGCTATGGATTGGTTTATGTAATATTGCCCAGTAGAGATGGTTTATCAACCTCGACAGTATACGTGCTACAGATGACAATTTTATTTAAAATAACATTAAGACAGTCTGACATTTAACAGAAATATAACAAGGTGAACAATCAGGGGATTTTAGTGAAGTCAGTGCGTGCTCACAGATTACCTAATTTTCCTGCATGCTTCGCGTTGTCTGAAACAGATAAACAAATAGGAAGTATATTACAGGGGGTCCAGTCGACATAAAGACTCTTCTCCTACATCCTCTTTCCCAGAAAGACAGGGAGGACCCACGTCCCACACCCTTTACTGCTTTATACCAGCCTCTCAGATTAACACCAGCTTCATTCCAATAGGGTGGGCAGGAGATGGGAATTACATCCCACCATTGCAGTGACTGTGTTCCTGCAAAATGGTTTCTACCAGCGTCGGATTCCTAAACACAGCTATCTCCCCCTCTCTCTGTCACTCTCTTACCCATGGGGTTTCCCCTCTCTCTGTCGCTCTCTTACCCATGGGATTTCCCCTCTCTCTGTCACTCTCTTACCCATGGGGTTTCACCCTCTCTCTGTCACTCTCTTACCCATGGGGTTTCCCCTCTCTCTGTCACTCTCTTACCCATGGGGTTTCACCCTCTCTCTGTCACTCTCTTACCCATGGGATTTCCCCTCTCTCTGTCACTCTCTTACCCATGGGGTTTCCCCTCTCTCTGTCACTCTCTTACCCATGGGGTTTCACCCTCTCTCTGTCACTCTCTTACCCATGGGATTTCCCCTCTCTCTGTCACTCTCTTACCCATGGGGTTTCACCCTCTCTCTGTCACTCTCTTACCCATGGGATTTCCCCTCTCTCTGTCACTCTCGTACCCATGGGGTTTCACCCTCTCTCTGTCACTCTCTTACCCATGGGATTTCCCCTCTCTCTGTCACTCTCTTACCCATGGGATTTCCCCTCTCTCTGTCACTCTCTTACCCATGGGATTTCCCCTCTCTCTGTCACTCTCTTACCCATGGGATTTCCCCTCTCTCTGTCACTCTCGTACCCATGGGATTTCCCCTCTCTCTGTCACTCTCTTACCCATGGGATTTCCCCTCTCTCTGTCACTCTCTTACCCATGGGATTTCCCCTCTCTCTGTCACTCTCTTACCCATGGGATTTCCCCTCTCTCTGTCACTCTCTTATCCATGGGATTTCCCCTCTCTCTGTCACTCTCTTACCCATGGGATTTCCCCTCTCTCTGTCACTCTCTTACCCATGGGATTTCCCCTCTCTCTGTCACTCTCGTACCCATGGGGTTTCACCCTCTCTCTGTCACTCTCTTACCCATGGGATTTCCCCTCTCTCTGTCACTCTCTTACCCATGGGATTTCCCCTCTCTCTGTCACTCTCTTACCCATGGGATTTCCCCTCTCTCTGTCACTCTCTTACCCATGGGATTTCCCCTCTCTCTGTCACTCTCGTACCCATGGGATTTCCCCTCTCTCTGTCACTCTCTTACCCATGGGATTTCCCCTCTCTCTGTCACTCTCTTACCCATGGGATTTCCCCTCTCTCTGTCACTCTCTTACCCATGGGATTTCCCCTCTCTCTGTCACTCTCTTATCCATGGGATTTCCCCTCTCTCTGTCACTCTCTTACCCATGGGATTTCCCCTCTCTCTGTCACTCTCTTACCCATGGGATTTCCCCTCTCTCTGTCACTCTCTTACCCATGGGATTTCCCCTCTCTCTGTCACTCTCTTATCCATGGGATTTCCCCTCTCTCTGTCACTCTCTTACCCATGGGATTTCCCCTCTCTCTGTCACTCTCTTACCCATGGGATTTCCCCTCTCTCTGTCACTCTCGTACCCATGGGATTTCCCCTCTCTCTGTCACTCTCTTACCCATGGGATTTCCCCTCTCTCTGTCACTCTCTTACCCATGGGATTTCCCCTCTCTCTGTCACTCTCTTACCCATGGGATTTCCCCTCTCTCTGTCACTCTCTTACCCATGGGATTTCCCCTCTCTCTGTCACTCTCTTACCCATGGGATTTCCCCTCTCTCTGTCACTCTCTTACCCATGGGATTTCCCCTCTCTCTGTCACTCTCTTATCCATGGGATTTCCCCTCTCTCTGTCACTCTCTTACCCATGGGATTTCCCCTCTCTCTGTCACTCTCTTACCCATGGGATTTCCCCTCTCTCTGTCACTCTCGTACCCATGGGGTTTCACCCTCTCTCTGTCACTCTCTTACCCATGGGATTTCCCCTCTCTCTGTCACTCTCTTACCCATGGGATTTCCCCTCTCTCTGTCACTCTCTTACCCATGGGATTTCCCCTCTCTCTGTCACTCTCTTACCCATGGGATTTCCCCTCTCTCTGTCACTCTCGTACCCATGGGATTTCCCCTCTCTCTGTCACTCTCTTACCCATGGGATTTCCCCTCTCTCTGTCACTCTCTTACCCATGGGATTTCCCCTCTCTCTGTCACTCTCTTACCCATGGGATTTCCCCTCTCTCTGTCACTCTCTTATCCATGGGATTTCCCCTCTCTCTGTCACTCTCTTACCCATGGGATTTCCCCTCTCTCTGTCACTCTCTTACCCATGGGATTTCCCCTCTCTCTGTCACTCTCGTACCCATGGGATTTCCCCTCTCTCTGTCACTCTCTTACCCATGGGATTTCCCCTCTCTCTGTCACTCTCTTACCCATGGGATTTCCCCTCTCTCTGTCACTCTCTTACCCATGGGATTTCCCCTCTCTCTGTCACTCTCTTACCCATGGGATTTCCCCTCTCTCTGTCACTCTCTTACCCATGGGGTTTCACCCTCTCTCTGTCGCTCTCTTACCCATGGGATTTCCCCTCTCTCTGTCACTCTCTTACCCATGGGGTTTCACCCTCTCTCTGTCACTCTCTTACCCATGGGGTTTCCCCTCTCTCTGTCACTCTCTTACCCATGGGGTTTCACCCTCTCTCTGTCACTCTCTTACCCATGGGATTTCCCCTCTCTCTGTCACTCTCTTACCCATGGGGTTTCCCCTCTCTCTGTCACTCTCTTACCCATGGGGTTTCACCCTCTCTCTGTCACTCTCTTACCCATGGGATTTCCCCTCTCTCTGTCACTCTCTTACCCATGGGGTTTCACCCTCTCTCTGTCACTCTCTTACCCATGGGATTTCCCCTCTCTCTGTCACTCTCGTACCCATGGGGTTTCACCCTCTCTCTGTCACTCTCTTACCCATGGGATTTCCCCTCTCTCTGTCACTCTCTTACCCATGGGATTTCCCCTCTCTCTGTCACTCTCTTACCCATGGGATTTCCCCTCTCTCTGTCACTCTCTTATCCATGGGGTTTCGCCTCATCTCTGTCACTCTCTTACCTATGGGGCTTCCCTCCTCCCTCTGTCACTCTCTTACACATGGGGCTTCCCTCCTCTCTCTGTCACTCTCTTACCCATGGGGTTTCCCTCCTCTCTCTGTCACTCTCTTACCCATGGGGCGTCCCTCCTCCCTCTGTCACTCTCTTATCCATGGGGTTTCCCCACATCTCTGTCACTCTCTTACCCATGGGGCTTCCCTCCTCCCTCTGTCACTCTCCTACCCATGGGGCTTCCCTCCTCTCTCTGTCACTCTCTTATCCATGGGGTTTCCCCTCATCTCTGTCACTCTCTTACCCATGGGGTTTCCCTCCTCTCTCTGTCACTCTCTTACTCATGGGGTTTCCCCTCATCTCTGTCACTCTCTTACCCATGGGGCTTCCCTCCTCCCTCTGTCACTCTCCTATCCATGGGGTTTCCCCACGTCTCTGTCACTCTCTTATCCATGGGGTTTCCCTCCTCTCTCTGTCACTCTCTTATCCATGGGGTTTCCCTCCTCTCTCTGTCACTCTCTTATCCATGGGGTTTCCCTCATCCCTGTCACTCTCTTACCCATGGGGTTTCCCCTCATCTCTGTCACTCTCTTACCCATGGGGTTTCCCTCCTCTCTCTGTCATTCTCTTATCCATGGGGTTTCCCTCATCCCTGTCACTCTCTTACCCATGGGGTTTCCCCTCATCTCTGTCACTCTCTTATCCATGGGGTTTCCCTCCTCTCTCTGTCACTCTCTTACCCATGGGGTTTCCCTCCTCTCTCTGTCACTCTCTTATCCATGGGGTTTCCCTCATCCCTGTCACTCTCTTACCCATGGGGTTTCCCTCCTCACCTCTGTCACTCTCTTTTCCATGGGGTTTCCCTCATCCCTGTCACTCTCTTACCCATGGGGTTTCCCTCCTCTCTCTGTCACTCTCTTATCCATGGGGTTTCCCCTCATCTCTGTCACTCTCTTACCCATGGGGTTTCCCTCCTCTCTCTGTCACTCTCTTACTCATGGGGTTTCCCCTCATCTCTGTCACTCTCTTACCCATGGGGCTTCCCTCCTCCCTCTGTCACTCTCCTATCCATGGGGTTTCCCCACGTCTCTGTCACTCTCTTATCCATGGGGTTTCCCTCCTCTCTCTGTCACTCTCTTATCCATGGGGTTTCCCTCCTCTCTCTGTCACTCTCTTATCCATGGGGTTTCCCTCATCCCTGTCACTCTCTTACCCATGGGGTTTCCCCTCATCTCTGTCACTCTCTTACCCATGGGGTTTCCCTCCTCTCTCTGTCATTCTCTTATCCATGGGGTTTCCCTCATCCCTGTCACTCTCTTACCCATGGGGTTTCCCCTCATCTCTGTCACTCTCTTATCCATGGGGTTTCCCTCCTCTCTCTGTCATTCTCTTATCCATGGGGTTTCCCTCATCCCTGTCACTCTCTTACCCATGGGGTTTCCCCTCATCTCTGTCACTCTCTTATCCATGGGGTTTCCCTCCTCTCTCTGTCACTCTCTTATCCATGGGGTTTCCCTCATCCCTGTCACTCTCTTGCCCATGGGGTTTCCCTCCTCTCTCTGTCACTCTCTTATCCATGGGGTTTCCCTCATCCCTGTCACTCTATTACCCATGGGGTTTCCCTCCTCATCTCTGTCACTCTCTTACCTATGGGGTTTCCCTCCTCACCTCTGTCACTCTCTTATCCATGGGGTTTCCCTCCTCACCTCTGTCACTCTCTTATCCATGGGGTTTCCCCTCTTCTCTGTCACTCTCTTACCCATGGGGTTTCCCTCCTCTCTCTGCCACTCTCTTATCCATGGGGTTTCCCCTCTCTCTAATACTCCCTTATCCATAGGGTTTAATTTTCTTACCTATCTCCATTTGTAGAGTTTTATACTCTGAAAAAAAAAAGAAAAACCCGTCAGTTAAATGACAAACTTGATTTTCATTTGATAGATTCTGTTTGCAGGCTGTCTGACACCAGATGCTAAGTCAATGGACACACAGACACCCGGGTGGGTGGAAGGAAGTACAATGCGTGACCCTGTCACAGGGTCTCCGGTCACTTACTTTCTTTCGCTTTCTCTGTTTGTTCCTCTGAAAGTCAGAAAGAAATCCGTGTTAGTCATTCTGGTAAATGCTGAGGAACGATGTTGTGTTTGTATAGCACTTTCCACAGTGGCCGACTGTCTCCGAGTGCCTTATAGTATTAGAAGTACTTTGTAAACGTAGCAGCCAATGTGTACACAGCAAGATCCCACCAACAACAATGAATCTGTTTGCTGATGTTGGTTGTAAAGGAAGTAGATTTTCATTGTCTTTCCTCAGGGTGGTGGAAGTGGAGACAATCGATGATTTCAAAAGGAAATTGGATGGGTACTTGAGGGAAATAAACTTGCAGGGCTATGGGGATTGAGTGCTGGTGTGAAACTGACTGGATAGCGCCACAGAGAGCTAGCATGGACTCAATGGGCCGAGTGCCCTCCTTCTGTGCTGTAAATGACTCTATGACTTCAAGCGCCTGACAGCCAATGAAGTACTTTTTGAAGTGTCATCACTGTTGTACTGCAGGAAACCCAACAGCCAATTTGTGCACAGCAAGCTCCCACAAACGGCAGTGATAATGACCAGATAAGCTATTTTTTTCATAATACCAATCGAGGGATAAACATTGGCCAGGACGCTGGGGAGAATGTCCCTACTCTTCTTCTGAAATAATGACAATGAGATCTTTCACATCTATCTGAGAGGGCCTAGGTTAACGTCTCATCTGAAAGACGGCACCTCCGACAGTGCAGCACTCCCTCAGTACCGCACTGGGACTGTCAACCTGGTTCTATTCCATGAGTGGGCCTTGAAACCACAAGCTTGCAGCTCACTTAATGCCCAACCTCAATGAAAGGGTGAGATATTCACAAGGTCTCCCCATCCCCCCTGTTCAATTGCCTCACTCAAAGCTGGTCACGCTGATGACAGAGGAGTAACAGGTAGATTTCACATCTCTCCACCATTCCTCTCTTGCTACTCTCTAGCCTCTGGTGTCCTTCTCTGGCTCTTGTAATTTGGGTTGTAATAAGAGAGGGAGCTGTTACTGATGTTCTAACCCCATCCCTATCATATCACAGGACTGCCCTTCTAAAATATATACTTCATTGTCTGGGAGTTACATTGGGACCGCCTGATGTTGTGAAACTTGCTACATAAAGTTTGTGTTTCTTTGCAATGGAAACTGCAGTTACACTCTACTGCCAGTGGGGGCGCTTGACTTCAGCTTCTCATTCCCAGCTCCCCAGTCCGTCCAACTCCACTGGACCTTCCAATTTGGACTGAAATGTGGGGGACTTTCTTCACTCAGAGGGTTGTGAATTTTTGGAAATCTTGACCCCAGGGAGCAGGGTACGCTCCATCGCTGAGTATATTCAAGACAGAGATCAATCGATTTTTGGACAGTAGGGGATACGGGGATAGTGCGGGAAGGTGGAGTTGAGGGACAGGGGGATAGTGTGGGAAGATGGAGTTGAGGGACAGGGGATAGTGCGGGAAGGTGGAGTTGAGGGACAGGGGGATAGTGTGGGAAGATGGAGTTGAGGGACAGGGGATAGTGTGGGAAGGTGGAGTTGAGGGACAGGGGGATAGTGCGGGAAAGTGGAGTTGAGGGACAGCGGAATAGTGAGGGAAGGTGGAGTTGAGGGACATGGGGGACAGTGCGGGAAGGTGGAGTTGAGGGACAGGGGGATAGTGCGGGAAGGTGGAGTTGAGGGACAGGGGGATAGTGTGGGAAGATGGAGTTGAGGGACGGGGGGATAGTGCGGGAAGGTGGAGTTGAGGGACAGGGGGATAGTGTGGGAAGATGGAGTTGAGGGACGGGGGGATAGTGCAGGAAGGTGGAGTTGAGGGACACGGGGATAGTGCGGGAAGGTGGAGTTGAGGGACACGGGGATAGTGCGGGAAGGTGGAGTTGAGGGACACGGGGATAGTGCGGGAAGGTGGAGTTGAGGGACAGGGGGATAGTGAGGGAAGGTGGAGTTGAGGGACACGGGGATAGTGCGGGAAGGTGGAGTTGAGGGACGGGGGATAGTGAGGGAAGGTGGAGTTGAGGGACAGGGGGATAGTGAGGGAAGGTGGAGTTGAGGGACAGGGGGATAGTGCGGGAAGGTGGAGTTGAGGGACGGGGGATAGTGTGGGAAGGTGGAGTTGAGGGACAGGGGGATAGTGCGGGAAGGTGGAGTTGAGGGACAGGGGATAGTGCGGGAAGGTGGAGTTGAGGGACAGGGGGATAGTGCAGGAAGGTGGAGTTGAGGGACAGGGGGATAGTGCGGGAAGGTGGAGTTGAGGGACAGGGGGATAGTGAGGGAAGGTGGAGTTGAGGGACAGGGGGATAATGCGGGAAGGTGGAGTTGAGGGACAGGGGATAGTGCGGGAAGGTGGAGTTGAGGGACACGGGGATAGTGCGGGAAGGTGGAGTTGAGGGACAGGGGGATAGTGCGGGAAGGTGGAGTTGAGGGACAGGGGGATCGTGAGGGAAGGTGGAGTTGAGGGACAGGGGGATAGTGCAGGAAGGTGGAGTTGAGGGACAGGGGGATAGTGCGGGAAGGTGGAGTTGAGGGACACGGGGATAGTGCGGGAAGGTGGAGTTGAGGGACAGGGGGATAGTGCGGGAAGGTGGAGTTGAGGGACAGGGGGATCGTGAGGGAAGGTGGAGTTGAGGGACAGGGGGATAGTGCAGGAAGGTGGAGTTGAGGGACAGGGGGATAGTGCGGGAAGGTGGAGTTGAGGGACAGGGGGATAGTGAGGGAAGGTGGAGTTGAGGGACAGGGGGATAATGCGGGAAGGTGGAGTTGAGGGACACGGGGATAGTGCGGGAAGGTGGAGTTGAGGGACAGGGGATAGTGCGGGAAGGTGGAGTTGAGGGACAGGGGGATAGTGAGGGAAGGTGGAGTTGAGGGACAGGGGGATAGTGAGGGAAGGTGGAGTTGAGGGACAGGGGAATAGTGAGGGAAGGTGGAGTTGAGGGACACGGGGATAGTGCGGGAAGGTGGAGTTGAGGGACGGGGGATAGTGAGGGAAGGTGGAGTTGAGGGACAGGGGGATAATGCGGGAAGGTGGAGTTGAGGGACAGGGGGATAGTGCAGGAAGGTGGAGTTGAGGGACAGGGGGACAGTGTGGGAAGATGGAGTTGAGGGACACGGGGATAGTGCGGGAAGGTGGAGTTGAGGGACAGGGGGATAGTGCGGGAAGGTGGAGTTGAGGGACAGGGGGACAGTGTGGGAAGCTGGAGTTGAGGGACAGGGGAATAGTGAGGGAAGGTGGAGTTGAGGGACACGGGGATAGTGCGGGAAGGTGGAGTTGAGGGACAGGGGAATAGTGAGGGAAGATGGAGTTGAGGGACAGGGGAATAGTGAGGGAAGGTGGAGTTGAGGGACACGGGGATAGTGCGGGAAGGTGGAGTTGAGGGACAGGGGGATAGTGTGGGAAGGTGGAGTTGAGGGACAGGGGGTCAGTGCGGGAAGGTGGAGTTGAGGGACATGGGGGACAGTGCGGGAAGGTGGAGTTGAGGGACAGGGGAATAGTGAGGGAAGGTGGAGTTGAGGGACAGGGGGTCAGTGCGGGAAGGTGGAGTTGAGGGACATGGGGGATAGTGCGGGAAGGTGGAGTTGAGGGACAGGGGAATAGTGAGGGAAGGTGGAGTTGAGGGACACGGGGATAGTGTGGGAAGGTGGAGTTGAGGGACACGGGGATAGTGCAGGAAGGTGGAGTTGAGGGACAGGGGAATAGTGAGGGAAGGTGGAGTTGAGGGACACGGGGATAGTGCAGGAAGGTGGAGTTGAGGGACAGGGGAATAGTGAGGGAAGGTGGAGTTGAGGGACATGGGGGATAGTGAGGGAAGGTGGAGTTGAGGGACAGGGGGATAGTGCGGGAAGGTGGAGTTGAGGGACAGGGGGATAGTGAGGGAAGGTGGAGTTGAGGGACAGGGGGATAGTGCGGGAAGGTGGAGTTGAGGGACAGGGGGATAGTGCGGGAAGGTGGAGTTGAGGGACAGGGGGATAGTGAGGGAAGGTGGAGTTGAGGGACAGGGGGATAGTGAGGGAAGGTGGAGTTGAGGGACAGGGGGATAGTGAGGGAAGGTGGAGTTGAGGGACAGGGGAATAGTGAGGGAAGGTGGAGTTGAGGGACACGGGGATAGTGCGGGAAGGTGGAGTTGAGGGACAGGGGGATAGTGCGGGAAGGTGGAGTTGAGGGACAGGGGGATAGTGAGGGAAGGTGGAGTTGAGGGACAGGGGGATAGTGAGGGAAGGTGGAGTTGAGGGACAGGGGGATAATGCGGGAAGGTGGAGTTGAGGGACAGGGGGATAGTGCGGGAAGGTGGAGTTGAGGGACAGGGGGACAGTGTGGGAAGATGGAGTTGAGGGACAGGGGAATAGTGAGGGAAGGTGGAGTTGAGGGACATGGGGGACAGTGCAGGAAGATGGAGTTGAGGGACAGGGGATAGTGTGGGAAGGTGGAGTTGAGGGACAGGGGATAGTGAGGGAAGGTGGAGTTGAGGGACAGGGGGATAGTGAGGGAAGGTGGAGTTGAGGGACAGGGGATAGTGTGGGAAGGTGGAGTTGAGGGACAGGGGGATAGTGTGGGAAGGTGGAGTTGAGGGACACGGGGATAGTGCGGGAAGGTGGAGTTGAGGGACAGGGGATAGTGCGGGAAGGTGGAGTTGAGGGACAGGGGAATAGTGAGGGAAGGTGGAGTTGAGGGACATGGGGGACAGTGCAGGAAGATGGAGTTGAGGGACAGGGGATAGTGTGGGAAGGTGGAGTTGAGGGACAGGGGATAGTGAGGGAAGGTGGAGTTGAGGGACAGGGGGATAGTGAGGGAAGGTGGAGTTGAGGGACAGGGGATAGTGCAGGAAGGTGGAGTTGAGGGACAGGGGATAGTGCAGGAAGGTGGAGTTGAGGGACAGGGGGATAATGCGGGAAGGTGGAGTTGAGGGACAGGGGGATAGTGCGGGAAGGTGGAGTTGAGGGACAGGGGATAGTGCAGGAAGGTGGAGTTGAGGGACAGGGGGATAATGCGGGAAGGTGGAGTTGAGGGACAGGGGGATAGTGCGGGAATGTGGAGTTGAGGGACAGGGGATAGTGCGGGAAGGTGGAGTTGAGGGACAGGGGATAGTGCGGGAAGGTGGAGTTGAGGGACAGGGGATAGTGCGGGAAGGTGGAGTTGAGGGACAGGGGATAGTGCGGGAAGGTGGAGTTGAGGGACAGGGGGATAGTGCGGGAAGGTGGAGTTGAGGGACAGGGGATAGTGAGGGAAGGTGGAGTTGAGGGACGGGGGATAGTGAGGGAAGATGGAGTTGAGGGACAGGGGGATAGTGCGGGAAGGTGGAGTTGAGGGACAGGGGGATAGTGCGGGAAGGTGGAGTTGAGGGACAGGGGGATAGTGCGGGAAGGTGGAGTTGAGGGACAGGGGGATAGTGCGGGAAGGTGGAGTTGAGGGACAGGGGATAGTGCGGGAAGGTGGAGTTGAGGGACAGGGGATAGTGCGGGAAGGTGGAGTTGAGGGACAGGGGATAGTGAGGGAAGGTGGAGTTGAGGGACAGGGGGATAGTGCGGGAAGGTGGAGTTGAGGGACAGGGGGATAGTGCGGGAAGGTGGAGTTGAGGGACAGGGGATAGTGAGGGAAGGTGGAGTTGAGGGACAGGGGGATAGTGAGGGAAGGTGGAGTTGAGGGACAGGGGGATAGTGCGGGAAGGTGGAGTTGAGGGACAGGGGATAGTGCGGGAAGGTGGAGTTGAGGGACAGGGGATAGTGAGGGAAGGTGGAGTTGAGGGACAGGGGGATAGTGAGGGAAGGTGGAGTTGAGGGACAGGGGGATAGTGCGGGAAGGTGGAGTTGAGGGACAGGGGATAGTGCGGGAAGGTGGAGTTGAGGGACAGGGGATAGTGCGGGAAGGTGGAGTTGAGGGACAGGGGATAGTGAGGGAAGGTGGAGTTGAGGGACGGGGGATAATGCGGGAAGGTGGAGTTGAGGGACGGGGGATAGTGCGGGAAGGTGGAGTTGAGGGACGGGGGATAGTGAGGGAAGGTGGAGTTGAGGGACAGGGGGATAGTGCGGGAAGGTGGAGTTGAGGGACAGGGGATAGTGCGGGAAGGTGGAGTTGAGGGACAGGGGATAGTGCGGGAAGGTGGAGTTGAGGGACACGGGGATAGTGCGGGAAGGTGGAGTTGAGGGACAGGGGGATAGTGCAGGAAGGTGGAGTTGAGGGACAGGGGGATAGTGCGGGAAGGTGGAGTTGAGGGACAGGGGGATAGTGAGGGAAGGTGGAGTTGAGGGACGGGGGATAATGCGGGAAGGTGGAGTTGAGGGACAGGGGGATAGTGCGGGAAGGTGGAGTTGAGGGACACGGGGATAGTGCAGGAAGGTGGAGTTGAGGGACAGGGGGATAGTGCGGGAAGGTGGAGTTGAGGGACAGGGGGATAGTGAGGGAAGGTGGAGTTGAGGGACAGGGGGATAGTGCAGGAAGGTGGAGTTGAGGGACAGGGGGATAGTGCGGGAAGGTGGAGTTGAGGGACAGGGGGATAGTGAGGGAAGGTGGAGTTGAGGGACAGGGGGATAATGCGGGAAGGTGGAGTTGAGGGACACGGGGATAGTGAGGGAAGGTGGAGTTGAGGGACAGGGGAATAGTGAGGGAAGGTGGAGTTGAGGGACGGGGGATAGTGCGGGAATGTGGAGTTGAGGGACACGGGGATAGTGCGGGAAGGTGGAGTTGAGGGACAGGGGATAGTGCGGGAAGGTGGAGTTGAGGGACAGGGGGATAGTGAGGGAAGGTGGAGTTGAGGGACAGGGGGATAGTGCAGGAAGGTGGAGTTGAGGGACAGGGGGATAGTGCGGGAAGGTGGAGTTGAGGGACAGGGGGATAGTGAGGGAAGGTGGAGTTGAGGGACAGGGGGATAATGCGGGAAGGTGGAGTTGAGGGACAGGGGATAGTGTGGGAAGGTGGAGTTGAGGGACAGGGGATAGTGCGGGAAGGTGGAGTTGAGGGACAGGGGGATAGTGAGGGAAGGTGGAGTTGAGGGACAGGGGGATAGTGCAGGAAGGTGGAGTTGAGGGACAGGGGGATAGTGCGGGAAGGTGGAGTTGAGGGACAGGGGGATAGTGAGGGAAGGTGGAGTTGAGGGACAGGGGGATAATGCGGGAAGGTGGAGTTGAGGGACACGGGGATAGTGAGGGAAGGTGGAGTTGAGGGACAGGGGAATAGTGAGGGAAGGTGGAGTTGAGAGACGGGGGATAGTGCGGGAAGGTGGAGTTGAGGGACAGGGGGATAGTGCGGGAAGGTGGAGTTGAGGGACACGGGGATAGTGAGGGAAGGTGGAGTTGAGGGACACGGGGATAGTGAGGGAAGGTGGAGTTGAGGGACAGGGGGATAGTGTGGGAAGGTGGAGTTGAGGGACAGGGGATAGTGCGGGAAGGTGGAGTTGAGGGACACGGGGATAGTGCGGGAAGGTGGAGTTGAGGGACAGGGGATAGTACGGGAAGGTGGAGTTGAGGGACAGGGGGATAGTGAGGGAAGGTGGAGTTGAGGGACACGGGGATAGTGCGGGAAGGTGGAGTTGAGGGACAGGGGGATAGTGTGGGAAGGTGGAGTTGAGGGACAGGGGATAGTGCGGGAAGGTGGAGTTGAGGGACACGGGGATAGTGCGGGAAGGTGGAGTTGAGGGACAGGGGATAGTACGGGAAGGTGGAGTTGAGGGACAGGGGGATAGTGAGGGAAGGTGGAGTTGAGGGACACGGGGATAGTGCGGGAAGGTGGAGTTGAGGGACAGGGGGATAGTGTGGGAAGGTGGAGTTGAGGGACAGGGGATAGTGCGGGAATGTGGAGTTGAGGGACAGGGGATAGTGCGGGAAGGTGGAGTTGAGGGACAGGGGATAGTGCGGGAATGTGGAGTTGAGGGACACGGGGATAGTGCGCGAAGGTGGAGTTGAGGGACAGGGGGATAGTGAGGGAAGGTGGAGTTGAGGGACAGGGGGATAATGCGGGAAGGTGGAGTTGAGGGACACGGGGATAGTGCGGGAAGGTGGAGTTGAGGGACAGGGGGATAGTGCGGGAAGGTGGAGTTGAGGGACAGGGGATAGTGCGGGAAGGTGGAGTTGAGGGACACGGGGATAGTGAGGGAAGGTGGAGTTGAGGGACAGGGGATAGTGCGGGAAGGTGGAGTTGAGGGACAGGGGATAGTGAGGGAATGTGGAGTTGAGGGACGGGGATAGTGCGGGAAGGTGGAGTTGAGGGACAGGGGATAGTGAGGGAAGGTGGAGTTGAGGGACACGGGGATAGTGCAGGAAGGTGGAGTTGAGGGACAGGGGGATAGTGTGGGAAGGTGGAGTTGAGGGACAGGGGATAGTGCGGGAATGTGGAGTTGAGGGACAGGGGATAGTGCGGGAAGGTGGAGTTGAGGGACAGGGGATAGTGCGGGAATGTGGAGTTGAGGGACACGGGGATAGTGCGCGAAGGTGGAGTTGAGGGACAGGGGGATAGTGAGGGAAGGTGGAGTTCAGGGACAGGGGGATAATGCGGGAAGGTGGAGTTGAGGGACACGGGGATAGTGCGGGAAGGTGGAGTTGAGGGACAGGGGGATAGTGCGGGAAGGTGGAGTTGAGGGACAGGGGATAGTGCGGGAAGGTGGAGTTGAGGGACACGGGGATAGTGAGGGAAGGTGGAGTTGAGGGACAGGGGATAGTGCGGGAAGGTGGAGTTGAGGGACAGGGGATAGTGAGGGAATGTGGAGTTGAGGGACGGGGATAGTGCGGGAAGGTGGAGTTGAGGGACAGGGGATAGTGAGGGAAGGTGGAGTTGAGGGACACGGGGATAGTGCGGGAAGGTGGAGTTGAGGGACACGGGGATAGTGCGGGAATGTGGAGTTGAGGGACGGGGATAGTGCGGGAAGGTGGAGTTGAGGGACAGGGGATAGTGAGGGAAGGTGGAGTTGAGGGACAGGGGATAGTGAGGGAAGGTGGAGTTGAGGGACAGGGGATAGTGCGGGAATGTGGAGTTGAGGGACGGGGGATAGTGCGGGAAGGTGGAGTTGAGGGACAGGGGATAGTGCGGGAAGGTGGAGTTGAGGGACAGGGGATAGTGAGGGAAGGTGGAGTTGAGGGACAGGGGATAGTGCGGGAAGGTGGAGTTGAGGGACAGGGGATAGTGCGGGAAGGTGGAGTTGAGGGACAGGGGATAGTGCGGGAAGGTGGAGTTGAGGGACAGGGGATAGTGAGGGAAGGTGGAGTTGAGGGACAGGGGGATAGTGAGGGAAGGTGGAGTTGAGGGACAGGGGATAGTGCGGGAAGGTGGAGTTGAGGGACAGGGGATAGTGAGGGAAGGTGGAGTTGAGGGACAGGGGATAGTGCGGGAAGGTGGAGTTGAGGGACAGGGGATAGTGCGGGAAGGTGGAGTTGAGGGACAGGGGATAGTGCGGGAAGGTGGAGTTGAGGTAGGAGATCAACCATGATTGTATGGAATGGGGGAGCACACTGGAGGGGCTGAATGGCCTACTCCAGCTCCTTATGTACTTCATTAGCTGTAAAGTGCTTTGGGACATCCTGAGAGAGCGAATGGCGCTACAGAGATGCAAGTCTTTCTTCGTCGACAAACTATTAAGACATTAATGGCAAGATAATCAATTTATTACATGTTCTATCTCCAGCGTCCAGTTACAGTTTAGAAACATTCTTCTCTCCAACTGACTTTTATATTCTTTCATGGGATGTGGGCGTCACTGGCAAGGCCAGCATTTGTTGCCCATCCCTAACTGCCTTCGACAACTGAGTGGCTTGCTAGGCCATTTCAGAGGGCATTTAAGAGTCAACCACATTGCTGTGGGTCTGGAGTCACATGTAGGCCAGACCAGGTAAGGACGGCAGATTTCCTTCCTTAAAGGACATTATTGAAGCAGATGGGTTTTTACAACAATCAATGGTAGTTTCATGGCACCATTACTGAGATAGCTTTTATTAAATAGCTTTTATTTTTATTAATAAATTGAATTTAAATTGCGTGATGGGATTGGAACCCAGGTCTCCAGGGAATTAGCCTGGTCCTCCGGATTACTAGCTCAGTGATATTACCACTAAACCAACTCCCTTCACGACTGCAGCTCCAGTCCACTGAGTTTCTAATGACTATCATATCTAACGCTCCGTTACTCACCAATTACACCCCGCAGCTTGTTATTTTCTGTAACAAATGAAAAGAAAACAATAAATCAGCCGCAGCTCCTTCCTCCTCACCTCAACTGGATTTCTTTCAAAACAAACCAACCCTCTCCTACTGGCTCAGCCTGTCGGATACAGAGTAGATGCAGGGAGACTGTCTGCACTGGCGGGAGGCTTGGTAACTGATCTAAAATAATCGGCAAAAGAGCCAAAGGAGAGATGAGGAGAAGTGTTTACTTCACACAGAGAGTTGTTGTGATCTGGAATGAGAGGGTACTGCAAGCAGGTAGAATAGTCCAGTTCAAACGTTCAAAAGCAAATTGGATAGATAATTGGAAGAGGAAAAGACTGAAGGACCATGGGGACAGAGCAAGGAGACAGGGACCAATTGGATAGGTCTTTCAAATGATTCAATGGGATGAATGGTCTCCTTCCATACTGCTTGATTCTAGCTGATCTCACGCAGTTGAAATCTCTAATTAGCCTCAGAATCCTGGTGAGTTTAGGCCCCAGATACTGGTTACTTTCCAATAACCTTTCTGGGTCAGAGAAGGAGAGCGAGAGAGTGAGCGATTGAAGGAGAGAGAGACTTAGAGGTAAAAGTGAGGAATAGAAAGAGAGAGCAATCAACAGTTAAAAAGAGAGAGATTGAAAGAAAGAAAGGGAGAGAGAGAGAGAAACAGAGAGAAATACACCACCAAAGTGCGAGGCAATGGCCATCTCCAACAAGAGAGAATCTCACCATCTCCCCTTGGCATTCAATGGCATTACCATCACTGAATTCCACCCCCTCCCATCTACAAGATGCACTGCAGCAACTCACCAAGGCTCCTTAGACAGCACCTGAAAAACTCACGACCTCTACCACCCAGAAGGACAAGGGCAGCAGATGCATGGGAACACCACCACATACTAGATCCCCTACACGCCACACACCATCCTGACTTGGAACTATATTACCTTTCCTTCACTGTCGCCGGGTCAAAATCCTGGCATTCCCTCCCTAACAGCACTGTGGGTATACCTACCCCAAATGGACTGCAGAGGTTCAAGAAGTCAGCTCACCACCACCTTCTCAAAGGCAATGAGAGATGGACAATAAATGCTGGCCTGGCCAGTGACACCCACATCCCAAGCAAGAGAGAAGTGGGAGAAAAAGGGAGAGAGTGAACAAGTGAAAGGGAGAAAGTGAAGAAAAAGATACAGTGGGAAAAAGAGAAAGGGGGAGAGAGTGAAAGGGAGAGAGAGAGAGAGAGCAAGAGAGAGGAAGGGAAAGGGAGAGAAGGTGGGAAAGGAAAGGAAGAGAAGGAGAGGGAGAGAAGGAAGAGAAGGAGAGTGAGAAAAGGAGACGGAGTGGAGGAGCGGGAGCAGAGGAGAGGAGGGAGAAGGAGAGGGAGGGTAATGAGAATAAGGGAAATGACAGGGAGGGAAAGATGAGGGAGGGAAAGGAATGTGAAGGAGGAAGGAGAGGAGAGGAGGAGACAAAGAACGAGAGGGAGAAAAGGAGAGGGAGTGATGGAGAGAGAAGGAGTGGGAGACAGTGAGAGAAGTGGACACTGCACAATGTGTGAGGGTAAAATGAGGAATATACAGAGCAGTCCATTCTCAGCAGCTCCTGATTGTTGCTCAATACAGCAGTGCATAGAACGGGATCTGGGACTCTCTCTGGACAATATACTAAGATTCAGGATGACGGAAGGGAGTGGGAAATCCCGGGAAGATGGAACATCTACAAATCTAGCATGAGACAATGTAACATTTCAATATCTCCGAGGGAATAAAGCTGCTAAACATCTCTTACCAATGAGACCTGTAGAATTCAGAAGCGCTGGAAAATAAAATCACATAAATTAATTAGTGTAAGAGACACTGTAAATATGAAATATACTCTCACCATCAAACTGTACCAAACACACTCCCCCCTACACTCTCCCTGACAAACTGCAGCAAACACACGCCCCATTACACTCACTGTCAGACTGCAGTGAACACAATCCCCATTATACTCTCACTATCAGACTGTAGTGAACACAATCCCATCACACTCTCACTGTCAGACTGCAGTGAACACAATCCCCATTAAACTCTCACTGTCAGACTGTAGTGAACACAATCCCCATCACACTCTCACTGTCAGACTGCAGTGAACACAATCCCCATCACACTCTCACTGTCAGACTGTAGTGAACACAATCCCCATCACACTCTCACTGTCAGACTGCAGTGAACACAATCCCCATTAAACTCTCACTGTCAGACTGTAGTGAACACAATCCCCATTATACTCTCACTATCAGACTGCAGTGAACACAATCCCCATCACACTCTCACTGTCAGACTGCAGTGAACACAATCCCCATTAAACTCTCACTGTCAGACTGTAGTGAACACAATCCCCATTATACTCTCACTATCAGACTGCAGTGAACACAATCCCCATCACACTCTCACTGTCAGACTGTAGTGAACACAATCCCCATTACACTCTCACTGTCAGACTGCAGTGAACACAATCCCCATTAAACTCTCACTATCAGACTGTAGTGAACACAATCCCATCACACTCTCACTGTCAGACTGCAGTGAACACAATCCCCATTAAACTCTCACTGTCAGACTGTAGTGAACACAATCCCCATCACACTCTCACTGTCAGACTGCAGTGAACACAATCCCCATCACACTCTCACTGTCAGACTGTAGTGAACACAATCCCCATCACACTCTCACTGTCAGACTGCAGTGAACACAATCCCCATTAAACTCTCACTGTCAGACTGTAGTGAACACAATCCCCATTATACTCTCACTATCAGACTGCAGTGAACACAATCCCCATCACACTCTCACTGTCAGACTGCAGTGAACACAATCCCCATTAAACTCTCACTATCAGACTGCAGTGAACACAATCCCCATCACACTCTCACTGTCAGACTGCAGTGAACACAATCCCCATTAAACTCTCACTGTCAGACTGTAGTGAACACAATCCCCATTACACTCTCACTGTCAGACTGCAGTGAACACAATCCCCATTACACTCTCACTGTCAGACTGCAGTGAACACAATCCCCATCACACTCTCACTGTCAGACTGTAGTGAACACAATCCCCATCACACTCTCACTGTCAGACTGCAGTGAACACAATCCCCATCACACTCTCACTGTCAGACTGCAGTGAACACAATCCCCATTACACTCTCACTGTCAGACTGTCATGAACACAATCCCCATCACACTCTCACTGTCAGACTGTAGTAAACACAATCCCCATTACACTCTCACTGTCAGACTGCAGTGAACACAATCCCCATCACACTCTCACTGTCAGACTGCAGTGTACACAATCCCCATTAAACTCTCACTATCAGACTGCAGTGAACACAAACCCCATCACACTCTCACTGTCAGACTGCAGTGAACACAATCCCCATTAAACTCTCACTGTCAGACTGTAGTGAACACAATCCCCATTACACTCTCACTGTCAGACTGCAGTGAACACAATCCCCATCACACTCTCACTGTCAGACTGCAGTGAACACAATCCCCATTACACTCTCACTGTCAGACTGTCGTGAACACAATCCCCATCACACTCTCACTGTCAGACTGTAGTAAACACAATCCCCATTACACTCTCACTGTCAGACTGCAGTGAACACAATCCCCATCACACTCTCACTGTCAGACTGCAGTGAACACAATCCCCATTAAACTCTCACTGTCAGACTGTAGTGAACACAATCCCCATTACACTCTCACTGTCAGACTGCAGTGAACACAATCCCCATCACACTCTCACTGTCAGACTGTAGTGAACACAATCCCCATTACACTCTCACTATCAGACTGCAGTGAACACAATCCCCATCACACTCTCACTGTCAGCCTGCAGTGAACACAATCCCCATTAAACTCTCACTGTCAGACTGCAGTGAACACAATCCCCATCACACTCTCACTGTCAGACTGCAGTGAACACAATCCCCATTACACTCTCACTGTCAGACTGCAGTGAACACAATCCTCATCACACTCTCACTGTCAGACTGCAGTGAACACAATCCCCATCACACTCTCACTGTCAGACTGTAGTGAACACAATCCCCATTACACTCTCCCTGACAAACTGCAGCAAACACACGCCCCATTACACTCTCACTGTCAGACTGCAGTGAACACAATCCCCATTACACTTTCACTGTCAGACTGTAGTGAACACAATCCCCATTAAACTCTCACTGTCAGACTGCAGTGAACACAATCCCCATTAAACTCTCACTGTCAGACTGCAGTGAACACAATCCCCATTAAACTCTCACTGTCAGACTGCAGTGAACACAATCCCCATCACACTCTCACTATCAGACTGCAGTGAACACAATCCCCATTATACTCTCACTATCAGACTGTAGTGAACACAATCCCCATCACACTCTCACTGTCAGACTGCAGTGAACACAATCCCCATCACACTCTCACTGTCAGACTGCAGTGAACACAATCCCCATCACACTCTCACTGTCAGACTGCAGTGAACACAATCCCCATTAAACTCTCACTGTCAGACTGCAGTGAACATAATCCCCATCACACTCTCACTGTCAGACTGCAGTGAACACAATCCCCATCACACTCTCACTGTCAGACTGTAGTGAACACAATCCCCATTATACTCTCACTATCAGACTGTAGTGAACACAATCCCCATCACACTCTCACTGTCAGACTGCAGTGAACACAATCCCCATCACACTCTCACTGTCAGACTGCAGTGAACACAATCCCCATTAAACTCTCACTGTCAGACTGCAGTGAACACAATCCCCATTACACGCTCACTGTCAGACTGCAGCAAACACACACCCCATTATACACTCACTATCAGACTGTAGTGAACACAATCCCCATTACACTGTCACTGTCAGACTGCAGTGAACACAATCCCCATTACACTTTCACTGTCAGACTGTAGTGAACACAATCCCCATCACACTCTCACTGTCAGACTGCAGTGAACACAATCCCCATTACACTGTCACTGTCAGACTGCAGTGAACACAATCCCCATTACACTTTCACTGTCAGACTGTAGTGAACACAATCACCATTACACTTTCACTGTCAGACTGTAGTGAACACAATCCCCATCACACTCTCACTGTCAGACTGCAGTGAACACAATCCCCATCACACTCTCACTGTCAAGCTGTAGTGAACACAATCCCCATTACACACTCACTGTCAGACTGTAGCCTGCACACTCCCCATCACACTCTCACTGTTAGACTGTAGTGAACACAATCACCATTACACTTTCACTGTCAGACTGTAGTGAACACAATCCCCATCACACTCTCACTGTTAGACTGTAGTGAACACAATCACCATTACACTTTCACTGTCAGACTGCAGTGAACACAATCCCCATCACACTCTCACTGTTAGACTGTAGTGAACACAATCCCCATTACACTCTCACTGTCAGACTGTAGTGAACACAATCCCCATTAAACTCTCACTGTCAAGCTGTAGTGAACACAATCCCCATTACACTCTCACTGTCAAGCTGTAGTGAACACAATCCCCATAACACACTCACTGTCAGACTGTAGCCTGCACACTCCCCATTACACTCTCACTGTCAGACTGTAGCGAACACAGTCCCCATTACACTCTCACTGTCAAGCTGTAGTGAACACAATCCCCATTACACACTCAGTCAGACTGTAGCCTGCACACTCCCCATTACACTCTCACTGTCAGACCGTAGCCTGCACACTCCCCATTACACTCTCACTGTCAGACTGCAGTGAACACAATCCCCATCACACTCTCACTGTCAGACTGTAGTGAACACAATCCCCATTACACTCTCACTGTCAAGCTGTAATCACTCTTCCCAATACATTCTCACTGTCACATTATAGCAAACACACTCCCCATTACACTCTCACTGTCAGACTATAACCTACACACTCCCCATTACACTCACACTGTCAGCCTGTAGCCAACACACTCGCTATTACACTGTCATTTTCAAACTGTATTTAACACACTCCCCATTAAACACTCACTATCAGACTGTAGTGAACACACTAGCCATTACACTCTCACTGTCAGACTGCAGTGAACACAATCCCCATCACACTCTCACTGTTAGACTGTAGTGAACACAATCCCCATTACACTCTCACTGTCAGACTGTAGTGAACACACTCCCCATTACACTCTCAATGTCAGACTGCAGAAACACAATCCCCATTGCACTCTCACTGTCAAGCTGTAGTGAACACAATCCCCATTACACACTCAGTCAGACTGTAGCCTGCACACTCCCCATTACACCCTCACTGTCAGACTGTAGTGAACACAATCCCCATCACACTCTCACTGTCAGACTGTAGCCTGCACACTCCCCATTACACTCTCACTGTCAGACTGCAGTGAACACAATCCCCATCACACTCTCACTGTTCGACTGTAGTGAACACAATCCCCATTACACTCTCACTGTCAAGCTGTAGTGAACACAATCCCCATTACACTCTCACTGTCAAGCTGTAGTGAACACAATCCCCATTACACACTCACTGTCAGACTGTAGCCTACACACTCCCCATTACACTCTCACTGTCAGACTGTAGCCTGCACACTCCCCATTACACTCTCACTGTCAGACTGCAGTGAACACAATCCCCATCACACTCTCACTGTCAGACTGTAGTGAACACAATCCCCATTACACTCTCACTGTCAAGCTGTAGTGAACACAATCCCCATTACACTCTCACTGTCAAGCTGTAGTGAACACAATCCCCATTACACACTCACTGTCAGACTGTAGCCTGCACACTCCCCATTACACTCTCACTGTCAGACTGTAGCGAACACAATCCCCATTACACACTCAGTCAGACTGTAGCCTGCACACTCCCCATTACACTCTCACTGTCAGACTGTAGTGAACACAATCCCCATTACACTCTCACTGTCAGACTGTAGCCTGCACACTCCCCATTACACTCTCACTGTCAGACTGCAGTGAACACAATCCCCATCACACTCTCACTGTCAGACTGTAGTGAACACAATCCCCATTACACTCTCACTGTCAGACTGTAGTGAACACAATCCCCATTACACTCTCACTGTCAGACTGCAGAAACGCACTCCCCATTACACTCTCACTGTCAGACTGTAGTGAACACAATCCCCATCACACTCTCACTGTCAGACTGTAATCACTCTTCCCAATACATTCTCACTGTCACACTATAGCAAACACAATCCCCATTACACTCTCACTGTCAGCCTGTAGCCAACACACTCGCTATTACACTGTCATGTTCAAACTGTATTTAACACACTCCCCATTAAACACTCACTATCAGACTTTTGCAAACACAATCCCCATTACACTCTCACTGTCAGACTGTAGCCAACACACTCGCTATTACACTGTCATGTTCAAACTGTATTTAACACACTCCCCATTAAACACTCACTATCAGACTTTTGCAAACACAATCCCCATTACACTCTCACTGTCAGACTGTAGTGAACACACTCCCCATTACACTCTCACTGTCAAGCTGTAATCACTCTTCCCAATCCATTCTCACTGTCACACTATAGCAAACACACTCCCCATTACACTCTCATGTCAGCCTATAACCTGCACACTCCCCATTACACTCACACTGTCAGCCTGTAGCCAACACACTCGCTATTACACTGTCATTTTCAAACTGTATTTAACACACTCCCCATTAAACACTCACTATCAGACTTTTGCAAACACAATCCTCGTTACACTCTCAGTCAGACTGCAGTGTACAGCCTCCCCATTACACTCTCACTGACAGACTGCAGTGCACAGATTCACCATTACACTCTCACTGTCAGACTGCAGTGTACAGATTCACCATTACGCTCTGTCTGACTGCAGTGTACAGACTCCCCATTACACTCTCACTGTCAGACTGCAGTGTACAGATTCACCATTATTCTCTCACTGACAGACTGCAGTGTACAGATTCTCCATTACACTCTCACTGTCAGACTGCAGTGTACAGATTCACCATTACACTCTCACTGTCAGTCTGTAGCCTGCACACTCCCCATTATTCTCTCACTGTCAGATTGTAGCCTGCACACTCCCCATTACTCTCTCACTGGCAGACTGTAGCCTGCACACTCCCCATTACTCTCTCACTGTCAGACTGTAGCAAACATAATCCCCATCACACACTCACTGTCAGGCTGTAGTGAACACACTCCCCATTGCACTCACACTGTGAAGCTGCAGTGATACTCTCCCCATTACACTCACACTTTCAGACTGTAGCCAACACACTCCCTATTACACCGTCATTGTCAAACTATAATGAACATACTCCCTGTTAAACTCTATCAGACTGTACAAAACACAATCCTCATTACACTCTCACTGTCAGACTGTAGTGAGCACAATTACCATTCCACTGTCACTGTCAGATTGTAGCAAACACAATCATACTGTAGTGAACACACACCCTATTACATTCTCACTGTCAGACTGTAGAAACACACTCCCCATTACACTCTCACTGTCAAACTGTAGTGAACACACACCCTATTACATTCTCACTGTCAGACTACAGTGAACACACAACCCATTACACTCCCAATGTCAGACTGTAGAAACACACTCCCCATTACACTCTCACTGTCAGACTGTAGTGAACACAATCCCCATCACACTCTCACTGTCAGACTGTAATCACTCTTCCCAATACATTCTCACTGTCACACTATAGCAAACACACTCCCCATTACACTCTCACTGTCAGCCTATAACCTACACACTCCCCATCACACTCTCACAGGCAGGCTGTCGTGGACACACTCCCCATTACACTCTCACTGTCAGACTGCAGAAACACAATCCCCATTACAATCTCACTGTCAGACTGCAGAAACACAATCCCCATTACACTCTCACTGTCAAACTGTAGTGAACACAATCCCCATTACACACTCAGTCAGACTGTAGCCTGCACACTCCCCATTACACCCTCACTGTCAGACTGTAGTGAACACAATCCCCATCACACTCTCACTGTCAGACTGTAGCCTGCACACTCCCCATTACACTCTCACTGTCAAGCTGTAGTGAACACAATCCCCATTACACTCTCACTGTCAAGCTGTAGTGAACACAATCCCCATTACACACTCACTGTCAGACTGTAGCCTGCACACTCCCCATTACACTCTCACTGTCAGACTGTAGCCTGCACACTCCCCATTGCACTCTCACTGTCAGACTGCAGTGAACACAATCCCCATCACACTCTCACTGTCAGACTGTAGTGAACACAATCCCCATTACACTCTCACTGTCAGACTGTAGTGAGCACAATCCCCATTACACTCTCACTGTCAAGCTGTAGTGAACACAATCCCCATTACACACTCACTGTCAGACTGTAGCCTGCACACTCCCCATTACACTCTCACTGTCAGACTGTAGCGAACACAATCCCCATTACACACTCAGTCAGACTGTAGCCTGCACACTCCCCATTACACTCTCACTGTCAGACTGTAGCCTGCACACTCCCCATTGCACTCTCACTGTCAGACTGCAGTGAACACAATCCCCATCACACTCTCACTGTCAGACTGTAGTGAACACAATCCCCATTACACTCTCACTGTCAGACTGTAGTGAACACAATCCCCATTACACTCTCACTGTCAGACTGCAGTGTACAGACTCCCCATTACACTCTCACGGTCAGACTGCAGTGTACAGATTCACCATTACGCTCTGTCTGACTGCAGTGTACAGACTCCCCATTACACTCTCACTGTCAGACTGCAGTGTACAGATTCACCATTACACTCTCACGGTCAGACTGCAGTGTACAGATTGACCCGAACACACTCACTGTCAGACTGCAGTGTGCAGATTCACCATTATACTGTCAAAATCAGACTACAGTGTACAGATTCACCATTACACTCTCGCTGTCAGACTGCAGTGTACAGAGTCACCATTACACTCTCACTGTCAGACTGCAGTGTATAGATTCACCATTACACTCTCACTGTCAGACTGCACTGTACAGATTCCCCATTACACTCTCACGGTCAGACTGCAGTGTACAGATTCACCATTACACTCTCACTGTCAGACTGCAGTGTACAGACTCCCCATTACACTCTCACGGTCAGACTGCAGTGTACAGATTCACCATTACACTCTCACTGTCAGACTGCAGTGTACAGACTCCCCATTACACTCTCACGGTCAGACTGCAGTGTACAGACTCCCCATTACACTCTCACGGTCAGACTGCAGTGTACAGATTCACCATTACACTCTCACTGTCAGACTGCAGTGTACAGACTCCCCATTACACTCTCACGGTCAGACTGCAGTGTACAGATTTACAATTACACTCTCACGGTCAGACTGCAGTGTACAGACTCCCCATTACACTCTCACGGTCAGACTGCAGTGTACAGACTCCCCATTACACTCTCACTGATCAGACTGCAGTGTACAGATTCACCATTACACTCTCACTGTCAGACTGCACTGTACAAATTCCCCATTACACTCTCACTGTTTAATGAACCTCACCCAATTACATGCTTAATAACACCCACACAGACATGTTAAGGAATCTCCCTCAATCTTGAAGTTCTGATTACAGTTCATCTTCGAGTAATGTTTTCAGGTTGAATGATCCTTCCTGCAGTTGTTACCTTTAATCTGCTTCTGTAATTTTTGATAAACCCACAGCATGATACAAACTGCTCCAAGCAGCAGAAGGACCAATATCCAAAATGCCACCATCCAACCAGAAGCACGAGGGAAGAATGGGTCTGTGAGGAGACAGAGAATGAGCTGATTGGGAAGCAGTTCAACAACACCCACCATCCTCCACCCCCCATCCCCTCCATCACACCCTCTCCTCTCCTCTTCTCTCCTCCGCCCTCCTCCCCCTCCATCGCACCCTCTCCTCTCCTCCACCCTCCCCCCCTCCATCACACCCTCTCCTCCCCTCTCCTCCCCCTCCATCACACCCTCTCCTCCCCTCTCCTCCACCCTCCCCCCCTCCATCGCACCCTCTCCTCCCCTCTCCTCTCCTCCCCCTCCATCGCACCCTCTCCTCCCCTCTCCTCTCCTCCACCTCCATCGCACTCTCTCCTCCCCTCTCCTCTCCTCCACCCTCCTCCCCCTCCATCACACCCGCTCCTCCCCTCTCCTCTCCTCCACCTCCATCACACCCTCTCCTCCCCTCTCCTCTCCTCCACCCTCCCCCCCTCCATCACACCCTCTCCTCCCCTCTCCTCTCCTCCACCTCCATCACACCCTCTCCTCCCCTCTCCTCCACCCTCCCCCCCTCCATCGCACCCTCTCCTCCCCTCTCCTCTCCTCCCCTCTCCTCTCCTCCACCTCCATCGCACCCTCTCCTCCCCTCTCCTCTCCTCCACCCTCCTCACCCTCCATCACACCCGCTCCTCCCCTCTCCTCTCCTCCACCTCCATCACACCCTCTCCTCCCCCTCCATCGCACCCTCACCTCCCCTCCACCTCCATCACACCCTCTCCTCCCCGTCCATCGCACCCTCACCTCCCCTGCACTTCCATCACCTCCCCTCTCCTCCCCCTCCATCGCACCCTCACCTCCCCTCCACCTCCATCACACCCTCTCCTCCCCGTCCATCGCACCCTCACCTCCCCTCCACTTCCATCGCACCCTCTCCTCCCCCTCCATCGCACCCTCACCTCCCCTCCACCTCCATCGCACCCTCTCCTCCCCCTCCATTGCACCCTCACCTCCTCTCCACCTCCATCGCACCCTCTCCTCCCCCTCCATCGCACCCTCATCTCCCATCCACCTCCATCGCACCCTCGCCTCCCCTCCACCTCCATCGCACCCTCGCCTCCCCCTCAATCACACCCTCACCTCCCCTCCACCTCCATCGCACCCTCTCCTCCCCCTTCCCCTCCATCGCACCCTGAACTCCCCTGCACCTCCATCGCACCGTCTCCTCCCCTCGCCTCCCCATCCCTCTCCTCCCCCTCCATCGCACCCTCACCTCCATCGCACCCTCTCCTCCCCCTCCATCGCATCCTCAACTCCCCTCCACCTCCATCGCACACGCTCCTCCCCTCTCCTGTCCTCCACCCTCCTCCCCTTCTATCACATCCTCTCCTCCCCCTCCATTGCACCCTCTTCTCCCCCTTCTGCTGTAGTCATGAGGAGCCCATCATAACCATGGGGGTCTGTCATAATCATTTGGGGCATCCCATAGTCACGAGGGGCCTGCTGTAGTCACGAGGGCCTCTTCTGATTGTGGTATTTCCTCGATTACATTTATCTGTAATCACATTCATGTACTTCCCCCCCCAAATTGCTAAACATCTTCACAGTGAATTACTCATGCTGAGACAGACCTGCTATCTGGATGTGGGCCTCCCGCGTCTCCTTCAGGACCTTGTTGTTAATGACACAAGTGTAGTCGTTGTTGGAGCGACTGTGGATGTCGATGATGCTGTGAACCGTGTACAGCCCCCGAGCATCAGGCTGGTACGTGGGTTCTTGCTGAGCCATCACGTTCTCTCCATTTCCCTGTAGCCACTGGACAGGTGGCTGCGGGAACCAGCCCGCCGAGCTGCAGCCCAGTCTGACACCACTGCCCGCGTAGCCCTCCATCTCAATCCGAGGTTGGTGGCCTGTGCCTGCAATGATAGGAACATTAGGAAAGGGAGTAGGCCGCAAAGCCTCTCCTACGCTGCCGTGTTATTCGGATAGATCTTCACTGAGCTGAACCTTTACCGAGCTTTGGCTCCTCCCCTTGGAGGGGATTATCACAGTCCAGGGAGGGGAAGGAGACCCCACTTGGGGGCGGGCGTGTGGGCAGCCTGGGCGGGGATTACCCCGAGATCGAATTAATCGCCATGACGAGTTTTCATCAACAGTGCTCATTTCCAGGCCTTCAAAGAGGCTCCAAACAAACGGACCTTTTTTATTTCAATGCAAGGAGGCTAACAGGCACCTTTAAATATTAAAACATTTACTACGAAACTGATCAGTAATTGGTTCTGTGTAACTATTCTAAGTCATTTTCATGCAAAAATATTTGGGCAAAACTCTGAGATGTCCAAAAAAATAGAGCAGTAATAGTGGAGGATTTCAACTACCCTAATATTAACTGGGATCGAATGAGTGTGATAGGCACAGTGGGAGCAGAATTCTTAAAATACATTCAGTACGTCACAAGCCCAATAAGAGAGGGGGGGTTGGTTCTGGATTTAGTTTCAGGGAAAGAAGCTGGGCAGGTGTAAGGGGTTTCAGCTGGGGAGCACTTTGGTGAAAGTGATCATAACTCAGTGAGATTTAGGGTAGTTATAGAAAAGGACAAAGATGAACCAGGAATAAATGTTCTCAATTGGGGAAAAGCTCATTTTAATAAGCTGAACTGTGATTTAGCTAAAGTGGACTGAAAACAGCTACTTTAAGGTAGATCAGTGCTAGTTCAGTGGGAGGCGTTCAAGGAAGAGATAGTGAGCATTCAGAGCAAGTGTGTCCCCTGAAAGAAAAGGGTGGGATTAACAAATCCAGAGCCCCCGGATGTCAAGGGGCTTCAAGGAGTGGCTAAAGAAAAAAAAAGGGGGAAGCTTATGACAGATACCGAGGGCTCAGTACTGCAGAAAACTTAGAGGAGTATAAAAAGTGTGGGGTGAAATTAAAAAGGAAATTAGGAAAGTAAACAGAGGGCATGAAAAATACTGCCAAGGAAAATTGGAAGTTATTTTATCAATACATAAAGAGCAAGAGGATAATTAAAGAAAGAGTAGGGCCTATTAGGGAGCATAGGGTAACCTATGTGTGGAGGCAGAGGATGTGGGTATAGTCCTTAATGAACACTTTGTGTCTGTTTTCATGAATGAAAGGGAAGATGTAGACATCACAATCATGGAGGAGTATGAAATAATAAATAAAATAATATCGTGAAAGAGGAAGTATTCAGGGGTTTAACATCTTTGAAAGTGGATAAATCCCCAGGCCCTGATGAAATATATCCTGGGCCGTTAAGGGAAGCAAGGGAAGAAATAGCAGAAGATCTGACCATCATTTTCCAATCCTCTCCGACTAACGGTGTAGTGACAGAGGACTGGAGGCCAGCTAACACAATACCATTGTTTAAAAAGGGAGGAAGAGATAGACTGGGTAATTACAGGCCAGTCAGCCTAACCTCGGTGGTGGGAAAATTAGTGAAACAAAATACGGAGGGACTGAATAAATCGTCATTTAGAAAGACACAGATTAATCAAAGACAGTCACAGCACAGATCTGTTAAAGGAAGGTCATGTCTGACTAACATGCTTGACTTTTTTGATGAGGTAACAAGGAGGGTCGATGAGGGCAGTGTATTTGATGTGGTCTATATAGATTTTAGCAAGGCTTCTGATAAGGTTCCACATGGCAGACTGGTCAGCAAAGTAAAAGCCCATGGGATCCAAGGAAAAGTAGTAAGTTGGATCTAAAATTAGCTCAGAGGCAGGAAGTAAAAAGGGAAATGGTCAGTGGGTGTTTTTGTGACTGGAAGGCTGTTTTCAGTGGGGTTCCACAGGGCTCAGTACAAGGTCCCTTGCGTTTTACGAATTATATCAATGAATTGGACTTGAGAGTACGGGGTATGATTAAGAAGTTTGCAGATAATACAAAAATTGGCCGTGTGGCTAATAATGAAGAAGAAAGCTGTAGACTGCAGGAAGATTATCAATGGACTAGTCAGGTGGGTGGAACAGTGGCAAATGGAGTTTAATCTGTGTGATGGTAATACATGCTTTGGAGAGGGTGCAGAGGAGGTTCACCAGGATGTTGCCTGGTATGGAGGGCGCTAGCTATGAAGAGAGGTTGAGTAGATTAGGATTATTTTCATTAGAAAGACGGAGGTTGAGGGGGGACCTGATTGAGGTGTACAAAATCATGAGAGGTATAGACAGGGTGGATAGCAAGAAGCTTTTTCCCAGAGTGGGGGATTCAATTACTGGGGGTCACGAGTTCAAAGTAAGAGGGGAAAAGTTTAGGGGGGTTATGCGTGGAAAGTTCTTTACGCAGAGGGTGGTGGGTGCCTGGAACGCATTGCCAGCGGAGGTGGTAGACGCGGGCACGATAGCGTCTTTTAAGATGTATCTAGACAGATACATGAATGGGCAGGAAGTAAAGAGATACAGACCCTTAGAAAATAGGCGACAGGTTTAGATAGAGGATTTGGATCGGCGTAGGCTTGGAGGGCTGAAGGGCCTGTTCCTGTGCTGTAATTTTCTTTGTTCTTTGTACATTTGGGGAAGGCTAACAATGCAAGAGAAGACACAATAAATTATAGGATACTGAGAAATGTAGAGGAACAGAGGGACCCTGGAGTGCATGTCCACAGATCACTGAAGGTAGCAGGAGAGTTGGGCAAGGTGGTGAGGAAGACATATGAGATACTTGCCTTTCTTAGCCAAGGCAGAGAATATAAGAGCAGGGAGGTTATGCTAGAACTGTATAAAACATTGGTTAGGCCACAGCTGGAGTACTGTGTGCAGTTCTGGGCACCATACTATAGGAAGGATGTGATTACACCAGAGAGGGTGCAGAGGAGATTCACCAGGATGTTGCCTGGACTGGAGAGATTTAACCACGAGGAAAGATTGGATAGGCTGGGGTTGTTTTCTTTGGATCAGAAGAGGTGTGAGGGGAGACCTGACTGAATTGTGTAAAATTATGAGGGATCGAGATAGAGCAGATAGGAAGGTCCTATTCCCCTTGATTGAGGGGTCCATAACCAGGGGGCACAGATTTAGGGTAAGAGGTAGGAGTCTTAGAGGGCAGTTGAGGGAACATTTTTCACCCGGAGAGTGGTGAGGAACTGGAATTTACTGCCTGTAAGGGTGGTAGAGGCAGAAACCCTCATCACATTTAAAAAGTACTTGGATATGCACTCAAAGTGCTACAGACCAAGAGCTGGAGTGTGGCACTGGGCTGGATGCTTGCTGGCCAGTACAGACACAATGGGCCGAATGGTCTTTACCCATGCTGGATATCTCTAAGATTTAAAATCGGAGCTGAGTTCCACACTCTGGTTCAGAATGCTCATTTCTGGTGACAAACCCATTTCCAGCTGGCGCTGCCTCCTGGCGCTGCCTCCTGGCGCTGCCTCCTGGGGCTGCCTCCTGGGCTAGTTTATGTTTGGTGATATGCAAATGAGTTTGAGCGGAAACTTGAGCAATTAATTCAATGTGGATCCCGGATTGGCGGCTGTGCCCCGAGAAAGATACCAATCCCAGGGGGAAAATGGATGGAATCCCCCAATCCGTTCCCCCCAAAATCCCGGGAATGAGGACGGAATTTGACCTCGTGACGTTCCGCTTTGCATTCCTGGTGCGCCGGCCAAGAAAATGGACAAGCCCACGCGACACAATCTGAAAACGAAAGGCGCTAAAAGGTCATTTAGATTGTAGTCATCTCCTTGATGCTGAGAGACTCAAAAACACCCCCTCCCCACCCCACCAAACAACAACCCCAGGGAGGGGCCAGAAAGCTACTGGAACATTCCACCAATCTCATGGCACCGGGAGCAGGGACGTTGATATTAGAAGACAAGAACTAGGAGCAGGAGCAGGCCATTCGGCCCCTCGAGCCTGCTCTGCCATTCAATACAATCATGGTTGATTTACCTCAACTCCACTTTCCCGTGCTCTCCCCATTTCCCTTCGTATTCTGAAATGTATCGATCTCTATTTTGAATATATTCAATGATGGAGCATCCACAGCCCTCAGGGGTAGAGAATTCCAAAGATTCACAACCCTCTGAGTGAAGAAATTTCTCCTCCTCTCTGTCTGAAATATCCCGCCCCTTCTCGTGAGACTGTGCCCCAGTGTATTACATTCTCCAGCCAGCAGGAAACAGCCTCTCAGTATCTCCCCTATCAAACCCTCGAAGAATTTGAATCAGTTCTCCCGGTGCCCTGGCTAATATTTATCCCTCACTTCAATAAACTCAGCACCAAGTTCATCCTACATCACATTTTCAAAATGGCCACTGACCTGTCACGTCCAGCGTTATCTTGACCTCGTTGTGCTTGGCGTTCGACGCCACAAAGCACTTATACAGGCCCCTGTCGGAGACCCGCACGTCCCTGATCTTCAGGGAGACGTTCCCCTTGGAGAGCTGGTCGAGGAACAGCTCGGTCCTGCCCTTGTAGGCCGAGGCCTGTAGTGTCAGGTCATCCGCTCCCTCCTTGTACAGGTGGACAGGCGAGGTGTACTGCAGGGCCACGTTGATCCAGCGAACCTCCATACTCTCCGGGGCCTTAGCCGGCACCAGCTGGCACTCCAGCACGACATCGCCCCCGACAACTGCCACGACGGGATCGGCCTGCGCCGTCACCACAAACTCGGCAGCCGCATCTATAGCGACCAGCCAACAGAGAGAGAGAGAGAGAATCAGATCCATCAGCCATGATTCAGGTTCTACAGCTGCATGACCAATTGTAACAGTGAGACAGAGACACACAGACACAGAGTCAGAGAGAGACAGAGAGAGAGATAGAGATAGAGAGAGTCAGAAAGAGACAGAGAGAGACAGACAGATAGAGAGAGAGAGAGTCAGACAGACAGAGACACACATACACAGAGTCAGAGAGAGACAGAGAGATAGAGATAGAGAGAGTCAGAAAGAGACGGAGAGAGACAGACAGATAGAGAGAGAGAGAGTCAGAAAGAGACGGAGAGAGACAGACAGATAGAGAGAGAGAGTCAGACAGACAGAGACACACATACACAGAGTCAGAGAGAGACACAGAGAGAGAGAGAGATAGAGATAGAGAGAGTCAGAAAGAGACGGAAAGAGACAGACAGAGAAACACATACACAGAGTCAGATAGAGACAGAGAGATAGAGATAGAGATAGAGAGAGTCAGAAAGAGATGGAGAGAGACAGACAGATAGAGAGAGAGAGTCAGACAGACAGAGACACACATACACAGAGTCAGAGAGAGACAGAGAGATAGAGATAGAGAGAGTCAGAAAGAGACGGAGAGAGACAGACAGATAGAGAGAGAGAGTCAGACAGACAGAGACACACAGACACAGAGTCAGACTGAGACAGAGAGAGAGATAGAGATAGAGAGAGTCAGAAAGAGACGGAGAGAGACAGACAGATAGAGAGAGAGAGTCAGACAGACAGAGACACACAGACACAGAGTCAGAGAGAGACAGAGAGATAGAGATAGAGAGAGTCAGAGAGAGACAGACAGATAGAGAGAGAGAGTCAGACAGACAGAGACACACATACACAGAGTCAGACTGAGACAGAGAGAGAGATAGAGATAGAGAGAATCAGAAAGAGACGGAGAGAGACAGACAGATAGAGAGAAAGAATCAGACAGACAGAGACACACATACACAGAGTCAGAGAGATAGAGATAGAGAGAGTCAGAAAGAGACGGAGAGAGACAGACAGATAGAGAGAGAGAGAGTCAGACAGACAGAGACACACATACACAGAGTCAGAGAGAGACAGACAGATAGAGAGAGAGAGTCAGACAGACACAGACACACATACACAGAGTCAGAGAGAGACAGAGAGATAGAGATAGAGAGAGTCAGAAAGAGACGGAGAGAGACAGACAGATAGAGAAAGAGAGAGTCAGAAAGAGACGGAGAGAGACAGACGGATAGAGAGAGAGAGAGTCAGACAGACAGAGACATACATACACAGAGTCAGAGAGAGACACAGAGAGAGAGAGAGATAGAGATAGAGAGAGTCAGAAAGAGACGGAGAGAGTCAGACAGAGAAACACATACACAGAGTCAGATAGAGACAGAGAGATAGAGATAGAGATAGAGAGAGTCAGAAAGAGACGGAGAGAGACAGACAGATAGAGAGAGAGAGAGAGTCAGACAGACAGAGACACACATACACAGAGTCAGAGAGAGACAGAGAGATAGAGATAGAGAGAGTCAGAAAGAGACGGAGAGAGACAGACAGATAGAGAGAGAGAGTCAGACAGACAGAGACACACATACACAGAGTCAGAGAGAGACAGAGAGATAGAGATAGAGAGAGTCAGAAAGAGACGGAGAGAGACAGACAGATAGAGAGAGAGAATCAGACAGACAGAGACACACATACACAGAGTCAGACTGAGACAGAGAGAGAGATAGAGATAGAGAGAGTCAGAAAGAGACGGAGAGAGACAGACAGATAGAGAGAGAGAGTCAGACAGACAGAGACACACATACACAGAGTCAGAGAGATAGAGAGAGTCAGAAAGAGACGGAGAGAGACAGACAGATAGAGAGAGAGAGTCAGACAGACAGAGACACACATACACAGAGTCAGAGAGAGACAGAGAGATAGAGATAGAGAGAGTCAGAAAGAGACGGAGAGAGACAGACAGATAGAGAGAGAGAGTCAGACAGACAGGGACACACATACACAGAGTCAGAGAGAGACAGAGAGATAGAGATAGAGAAAGTCAGAGAGAGACAGACAGATAGAGAGAGAGAGTCAGACAGACAGAGACACACATACACAGAGTCAGACTGAGACAGAGAGAGAGATAGAGATAGAGAGAGTCAGAAAGAGACGGAGAGAGACAGACAGACGGAGAGAGACAGACAGATAGAGAGAGAGAGAGTCAGACAGACAGAGACACACATACACAGAGTCAGAGAGAGACAGACAGATAGAGAGAGAGAGTCAGACAGACAGAGACACACATACACAGAGTCAGAGAGAGACACAGAGAGAGAGAGAGATAGAGATCGAGAGAGTCAGAAAGAGACGGAGAGAGACAGACAGATAGAGAGAGAGAGAGTCAGACAGACACAGACACACATACACAGAGTCAGAGAGAGACAGAGAGATAGAGATAGAGAGAGTCAGAAAGAGACGGAGAGAGACAGACAGATAGAGAGAGAGAGAGTCAGACAGACAGAGACACACATACACAGAGTCAGAGAGAGACAGACAGATAGAGAGAGAGAGTCAGACAGACAGAGACACACATACACAGAGTCAGAGAGAGACAGAGAGATAGAGAGAGAGAGTCAGACAGACAGAGACACACATACACAGAGTCAGAGAGAGACAGACAGATAGAGAGAGAGAGTCAGACAGACAGAGACACACATACACAGAGTCAGAGAGAGACAGAGAGATAGAGAGAGAGAGTCAGACAGACAGAGACACACATACACAGAGTCAGAGAGAGACAGACAGATAGAGAGAGAGAGTCAGACAGACAGAGACACACATACACAGAGTCAGAGAGAGACAGAGAGATAGAGATAGAGATAGAGAGAATCAGAAAGAGACGGAGAGAGACAGACAGATAGAGAGAGAGAGAGTCAGACAGACAGAGACACACATACACAGAGTCAGATAGAGACAGAGAGATAGAGATAGAGATAGAGAGAATCAGAAAGAGACGGAGAGAGACAGACAGATAGAGAGAGAGAGAGTCAGACAGACAGAGACACACATACACAGAGTCAGAGAGAGACAGAGAGATAGAGATAGAGAGAGTCAGAAAGAGACGGAGAGAGACAGACAGATAGAGAGAGAGACAGTCAGGCAGACAGGGACACACATATACAAAGTCAGAGAGAGACAGAGAGATAGAGATAGAGAGAGTCAGAAAGAGACAGAGGGAGACAGACAGATAGAGAGAGAGTCAGACAGACAGAGACACACAAACACAGAGTCAGAGAGAGACAGACAGATAGAGAGAGAGAGTCAGACAGAAACAGACACACATACACAGAGTCAGAGAGAGACAGAGAGATAGAGATAGAGAGAGTCAGAAAGAGACGGAGAGAGACAGACGGATAGAGAGAGAGAGAGTCAGACAGACAGAGACACACATACACAGAGTCAGAGAGAGACACAGAGAGAGAGAGAGATAGAGATAGAGAGAGTCAGAAAGAGACGGAGAGAGACAGACAGATAGAGAGAGAGAGAGTCAGACAGACAGAGACACACATACACAGAGTCAGAGAGAGACAGAGAGATAGAGATAGAGAGAGTCAGAAAGAGACGGAGAGAGACAGACAGATAGAGAGAGAGAGTCAGACAGACAGAGACACACATACACAGAGTCAGAGAGAGACAGAGAGATAGAGAGAGAGAGTCAGACAGACAGAGACACACATACACAGAGTCAGATTGAGACAGAGAGATAGAGATAGAGAGAGTCAGAAAGAGACGGAGAGAGACAGACAGATAGAGAAAGAGAGAGTCAGACAGACAGAGACACACATACACAGAGTCAGAGAGAGACAGAGATAGAGATAGAGAGAGTCAGAAAGAGAGGGAGAGAGACAGACAGATAGAGAGAGAGAGTCAGACAGACAGAGACACACATACACAGAGTCAGACTGAGACAGAGAGAGAGATAGAGATAGAGAGAGTCAGAAAGAGACGGAGAGAGACAGACAGATAGAGAGAGAGAGTCAGACAGACAGAGACACACATACACAGAGTCAGACTGAGACAGAGAGAGAGATAGAGATAGAGAGAGTCAGAAAGAGACGGAGAGAGACAGACAGATAGAGAGAGAGAGTCAGACAGACAGAGACACACATACACAGAGTCAGACTGAGACAGAGATAGAGATAGAGAGAGTCAGAAAGAGACGGAGAGAGACAGACAGATAGAGAAAGAGAGTCAGACAGACAGAGACACACATACACAGAGTCAGAGAGATAGAGATAGAGAGAGTCAGAAAGAGACGGAGAGAGACAGACAGATAGAGAGAGAGAGAGTCAGACAGACAGAGACACACATACACAGAGTCAGAGAGAGACAGACAGATAGAGAGAGAGAGTCAGATAGACACAGACACACATACACAGAGTCAGAGAGAGACAGACAGATAGAGAGAGAGAGTCAGACAGACAGAGACACACATACACAGAGTCAGAGAGAGACACAGAGAGAGAGAGAGATAGAGATCGAGAGAGTCAGAAAGAGACGGAGAGAGACAGACAGATAGAGAGAGAGAGAGTCAGACAGACAGAGACACACATACACAGAGTCAGAGAGAGACAGAGAGATAGAGATAGAGAGAGTCAGAAAGAGACGGAGAGAGACAGAGAGATAGAGAGAGAGAGTCAGACAGACAGAGACACACATACACAGAGTCAGAGAGAGACAGAGAGATAGAGATAGAGAGAGTCAGAAAGAGACGGAGAGAGACAGACAGATAGAGAGAGAGAGAGTCAGACAGACAGAGACACACATACACAGAGTCAGAGAGAGACAGACAGATAGAGAGAGAGAGTCAGACAGACAGAGACACACATACACAGAGTCAGAGAGAGACACAGAGAGAGAGAGAGATAGAGATCGAGAGAGTCAGAAAGAGACGGAGAGAGACAGACAGAGAAACACATACACAGAGTCAGATAGAGACAGAGAGATAGAGATAGAGAGAGTCAGAAAGAGACGGAGAGAGACAGACAGATAGAGAGAGAGACAGTCAGGCAGACAGGGACACACATACACAAAGTCAGAGAGAGACAGAGAGATAGAGATAGAGAGAGTCAGAAAGAGACGGAGAGAGACAGACAGATAGAGAGAGAGAGAGTCAGACAGACAGAGACACACATACACAAAGTCAGAGAGAGACAGACAGATAGAGAGAGAGAGTCAGACAGACAGAGACACACATACACAGAGTCAGAGAGAGACAGAGAGATAGAGATAGAGAGAGTCAGAAAGAGACGGAGAGAGACCGACAGATAGAGAGAGAGAGAGTCAGACAGACAGAGACACACATACACAGAGTCAGAGAGAGACAGACAGATAGAGAGAGAGAGTCAGACAGACAGAGACACACATACACAGAGTCAGAGAGAGATAGAGAGATAGAGATAGAGATAGAGAGAGTCAGAAAGAGACGGAGAGAGACAGACAGATAGAGAGAGAGAGTCAGACAGACAGAGACACATATACACAGAGTCAGAGAGAGACAGAGAGATAGAGATAGAGATAGAGAGAGTCAGAAAGAGACGGAGAGAGACAGACAGATAGAGAGAGAGAGTCAGACAGACAGAGACACACAGACACAGAGTCAGAGAGAGACAGACAGATAGAGATAGAGAGAGTCAGAAAGAGACGGAGAGAGACAGACAGATAGACAGAGAGAGAGTCTGACAGACAGAGACACACGTACACAGAGTCAGAGAGAGACAGACAGATAGAGAGAGAGAGTCAGACAGACAGAGACACACATACACAGAGTCAGATTGAGACAGAGAGATAGAGATAGAGAGAGTCAGAAAGAGACGGAGAGAGACAGACAGATAGAGAGAGAGAGAGTCAGACAGACAGAGACACACATACACAGAGTCAGAGAGAGACAGAGATAGAGATAGAGATAGAGAGAGTCAGAAAGAGATGGAGAGAGACAGACAGATAGAGAGAGAGAGTCAGACAGACAGAGACACACATACACAGAGTCAGAGAGAGATAGAGATAGAGAGAGTCAGAAAGAGACAGAGAGAGACAGACAGATAGAGAGAGAGAGTCAGACAGACAGAGACACACATACACAGAGTCAGAGAGAGACAGAGAGATAGAGATAGAGAGAGTCAGAAAGAGACAGAGAGAGACAGACAGATAGAGAGAGAGAGTCAGACAGACAGAGA